>NC_134542.1:96465676-96765676 GCF_050624435.1 Tenrec ecaudatus | reverse complement strand
TAATTACTCTCGTAAACATCACTCCTCAAGGAAAAATGAAAACTATGGCTAAAAAATGAGACAAATTTATGGCATGATTTAAACAGTTAGGAGAATGTTAAAGGAAAACCATTCACTGTCATAGAGTCAATGCTGACTCCCAGCGACCCGAGGAGGCAGGTAAAACGTCCCCTGTGAGTTTCTGAGACAGGAACCCTTTACCCGGCTAGCCCCCAGTCTACTTGGAGCGGCTGGTTGTTTTGAACTTCCAACCTTGCAGATTGCATCCCAAGTGCAACCACGAGGGCTCCTGTCGGCTATAAAAAAGGGAACCAAAACTCCTTTGGTGTGCACAGGGTTGGCGAAAGTGTGCAGAATTTTAGGAAATTTGGGGACTTGAAGTGCACAGCGCCACATGACACTCCTGTGTAAACCATGTGCATGCTTATTTTGTCAGTAAGGACAGGTGGGTGATGCTGTAGCGACAGCAACTCCTAAATTTCCCAGGCTTTATTTTCGCTCTTGCTGAATGTTAATTGCAGATTGGCAGGAGGCTTCATGTAGTGTGGTGCTTGCGCCACGACACAGTGCCCAGGAGTAGTCATAAACCGTGTGACCTGTGAAACACTTCGCTTGTTGTGGGAGAGAAACAAGGAGGACAGTAAACATCACACATGCCCTCTCCCGCTGCATGGAACAAAGGGGACCCCGTATCTAAACATCATTTATAGAGACACCTTTATCAAGTTTTTAAAAAGACAAAGACAAGTGAAATGAGACCATTATGATATTCAAGGGTTCACGGTAACTTGGCCCCTGAATGGGATCTGGAGTACAAGGCACGCTGCAACAGATTCATCCATAATGATTGCACCTGGGCCTGCAGAGTGGGGATGGGATGACACCGTGAATGGGGCATGTATGTTATGCTAGCGTCTACAAGACTGGTTCAGGATCCTTTAAACAAGGCGGCCAGCGTGTGACTGAAGACCCCGCGAGTCTTCATATGCTAACTTCAATCAAGGACACATCCAGGCGAGTCTTCCCCAGGCTGGCTAGGTGTGTGGTAGAATTCCATTTTCAAACACACTCTGTCTGAAGGCAACGCTATTCATGATGCTGGTTAAGAGTTAGAAAGAATACAGTGGAATCTGAATTTATGTGGAGACTAAAAACTTTGGGGTTTTCACAATAACCTTAGCCTGCAACAGATTCAGTGCTCAGAATTTTACATGCTAATGTATTTCACAGATCCTTTCCTCCATATTTTATGGTCCCATGTAAGCCACATTGATGCACAGGCACAAAGATCATTCATCTCACCTTCTGAGTATAAACAGAACTAGATGTGTCTTGTGTGTAGGAAAAAAATGGCTACCATATTTAAATACTTCTTCAAAAAAACCCCATTAAACACTTACTTTTCAGTTTTAAGAATCTTTCTACATGTAGAGCATGGGAGACTCCCTTATAAACTATTAAGGGAGCAGGGGGAAAGGAGGTGTGGGGATGGAGGGGGAAGGGATAAAAAAAGAGAAACCAAGCTGATTCCAGGAACCCAAGTGGAAGGTGAATTTTGAGAATGACGAGTGCAACGAATGTACAGGGGTGCTTTGCTCAATTGATCTATGTATGGATTGTGATGGGAGTTGTATGAGCCCCAACAAAAAGATCTATTAAAAATAATAAAATAAAAGGTAAATGGTAGTATTGCATTCACCAAAAGCTTTTCTTTGTACACCAAGATTCTTGAGTGAAATTCACCCCCCTTAGAAACCGGAACCGGAGCCCTTGTCACCAGCCTCCTACACAGATGCTCTTGTAAACACTAGAATGGCATGTTGTCTGATGTCTTTGAATTTTGTCTGAATCCTGAGGGTTAGATAAATAAGCAACCTGCATCCCTCTCGCTCTCTCATTTCCCAGAAAGGATGTGCTTCCGCCACCTTGTCTGGTCAAAGTAAGCAGAAAACGAGAACTTTGACTATATCGAATGGTGGTTAATTGTATACCTAGAAGGATAACCTTTTAATTTATCATCTTCCTCTCTTTATAAAATCTACTGAAAAAGACTATGAGAACATTGCTTATAGATGTTGAGGATTTAGCTGAAATGGGAATTAACATCTTCTGTTAGGTAGTTTAGCTTAGGGGCTGGAGCGTCCATCACGCATGCCCAGAGCTCCGAGCTATAGAAAGAAGGAGTGGCACACTGCGCATGCTCAGAGGTTCAGGTTTCCCGCCAGGAAAGGGAGGTACACCTGGCTGGGTGCTGCACCTGGATTGGCCCACCTAGGCCAGGTGAATTGAATTCAGCCAATGGGGTGGACCAGGGTCATCCACCATGCCTCCCCTCAGAATAATTGAAAAGGCAGGAGCCTGGAGCTGAATGCGTGACTTTGTGACCAGCTTCTAGGGAGGCTGTAGTTTCAGGAGAAGCTCTGTGGGTGCCTGTGTAAACCTGAAACTTCTTCTAACTCCATCAAACTCACTAGGATCACAAACCAGGCTTCCGTGTGAATTCTTTCTCGTGTGGAGCCACGGACTGAGGTATATCTCTACCCTGAGAGATCTAACGTAAGTGGTGCTGTGAATCGGATTATAAGGTAAGCCGGCTCCAGGAGCGGGCCCTTCCATCCTGGTCTCATGGGTTTTGGTCATCTTCTGGACTCTTTTCACCTCACCACCCTCGGGAGATGGCGCGTAGCGAGAAAGGAAGCCAGGCTGAACTCCTTCCACAAAACATGTGGAGGTGGATGGCTCATGGGGACACTCACAATGAATTACCACAGCCCCATCCTTTTGTGTCCCTTTTCGCCTGTTCTTCCTGGTGTGTGTGGTTTTACTTCTGCCTTTCTGTGCCTGCCTTCCCGGGAACTTGCATGCCTTCCCCAGGCTGGAGTTCTGGGAGGGGGCTGGGTTTCTGTGGCCTGCAGGGTGGGAGGATTGCGATTCCCAAAGCCTTCTCGAGTCTCAGTGGTCTGCTTTGTGCTCCGGCCAGCTGGATGGCTGGGTGTGCCCATATACACTCTGTTGGTTTCTGCAGGACTCTGGCTCCAGTGGCTGGCCCCATGCTGTCTGCTTTCATCTCCCAAATCACTCAGGCAGTCTCCCAACACTTGGAAATAACTTATCATCTCCACTGTGCCAGGAGGCCTCAGTCTTCATTGCAGGTAGAGAGAATTAATCAACACCTGAAGTTATCCCTTAGAAAGCTGACACAAAAAACTCAGATGAGCTGGAAAGATGCACTACCCATACCTCTGTTATGTCTTAGGATTTCCCCTATGGCAATCTATACGTTTGAGCCCCTATGAAATTTTATATGGGTGGCCTTTTCTTATAACAGAGCCAGCTATAGACTCTGAGGTAGCCTTAATACAGCAATATGCCGCCAAAGTAGCCCAATGTCAGGAGGCATTCCATCAGTTTGAGCTCACTCAGACCCAAGGGGAGGAAAAGTTACCACCCTTGTGCCAGCCAGGAGAGCTAGTTCTTATAAAAACTTGGAAGGATGGGTGCCTTAATTCCCAGCTCCAGTCAGTCTGGAAGGGACCTTTGCCAGTAATTCTCTCTACACCCACTGCCGTCAAAGTTCCAGGGAAGAGTGCTTGGATCCACCATACACGGGTGAGACCCTGGAAACCATCGCCATCTGACCCCTCTGAGAAAGAGGCTGCAGACGAATACTCCTGTGAGCCACTGGACGGTCTGAGGATGGCATTTGATCATCACCCTAAGACCGATGAGGGATATACAGATGATTCTACCTCAGACCCCTCACAATCTTTAGGCCAGTGAATACCTTTGCCCTGTTTCTGTGTTTACAGTGAGAAAACACTCATACCTGTTAGTCCTAAGATTTCTATTGATTTCCTGTGACACTATCCTAACTTCAAGGGCACTGCCGCCTCACAATCTTACCCTTGTCTCACTTAAATGGTTGACCTGTTTGTCCATTTGTTTGTTTTTCCAGAAGTTCTCAGGTTACCAAGGCCTCTGAAACAAGTGTGCCAGCTCCAGGACCACCATCTCCTGGATCACCTCAACCTTATCCATCCTGGGCCCTGAATAGACAACCCCTTCCCACAGAGTAGGAACTGTATGGACCCAAAATTCCACCTCACCCCTTTTGTCTGCAGGAAGTAGCTAGAGATGTCATTGCCCAGTACCCCAAAGATCTGGGTCCTATCTCTTCAGCGGGGAATGTTAGATAGTTTTGCTTAGGGGCTGGGCCATCCATTACACATGCCCAGAGGTCTGAGCTACAGAAACATGGAGTGGCACACTGCACATGCTCAGAGGTTCAGGTTTCCCCTCCAGGAAGGGGAGGTACACCTGGCTGGGTGCTGCACCTGCATTGGCCCATCTAGGCCAGGTGAATTCAAATCCCCGTGGAATAATTGAAAAGGCAGGAGTCCCGAGCTGACCGCGTGACTTTGTGACCAGCTTCTAGGGAGGCTACATGTTCAGGAGGAGCCCTGCGGGTGCCTGTGTAAACTTGAAACTTCTGACTCTCATCAAACGCACTTGGATCACAAACCAAGCTTCGGCATGAATTCTTTCTCACGTGGAGCCAAGGACCGAGGTATAGCTCTACCCCGAGAGTCTCAGCCCTTCCTCTTTCTAGGAAAACGTTTGAATTTTAGGAAGTAGATGACACTAGGCTGCCATTGGACAAGATGCCAGAGAAAGCGAAGGCAAGGTAGCTTTTAGAAATGCTTCTCAGGCATTATTGGAATTTTCTCGGCATAATTTAAACCTAGAGGTTGGTGCCCTCACCTCCATGCAAATTCTGAGGCAGAAACAGCTGGAACATTTGCAACCCAAGGGGAGGAAAAAACCAAGACTTCAGTCTCAGGAGGGCCTGCGCCATCAGTGCTTTCGATGGCAAAAATGTGTGACTATTCCACGGATCAAGTGGAGGCCGCAGAGGGCTCTGGTGTCATGGGAACTGCATGAGTAGGAAATAGTTGGGGAGCATCCAGAAACAGGAAGGGAGAGACACAAGAGATCAGCTATGGAATGCGTCTTCCATAGCAGGGACCTCTAGGGGAGGGAGTGAGCTAAGGAATCCACAAACTGTGAAAGGATCAGCAGACGTTTGTCACATTCCTGTCCCCTTTGTTGTTGTTCTTGTGCACAAGGGTCCAAGAATACACAGCCCTAAGGGGCCCCCACAAATAGCAGAAGGAGAAGCAAGACGCAGGCAGAGAAAGAGAGAACGTGTATGAAGGGGTGCCATAGTTCAGGTAGAAGAAAGGGAGGTCTCAAATTGGATGTGAGATTAAGGTTTTGAACTTCACTGAGTTTTCATTATGGAAAAGTATCAGAAAGCTGTGGAATTAAACTTCAAAGAACAAGGAAAAGAAAAGTTACCGAACAGAGCTAGTGGTTGTGATTAAGGGAGGAATTTAGAATGTATATTAGGGATCGTTGCAGAATCTATTTTTCTATTCACAAGTCATTCTCTGCCATAATTTTGGAAAAACATGGTGCTGGGTTGAAGGTCTGAAGTTCATGGGCTTGGTGTACATGGCTTTTGGTAGAGGAGCACATCTTTGGGGTGATCTGAAAGATAGTGTCCCTGGCAGCCAGTCTATTTGAGGCATCAATCCAAAGGAACTGGGAGAGAGATACAGCCGAGGTACATGGGCACAGACTGAGAAATATGAGAGGTGTCGGAAAATAGGGCATCGCGGGCTTCCTGGTTACTGGAACATTGCTGCAGTATATATATATATATATATATATATATATATATATATATATATATATATATATATATATGTAGCTATACCACCTACCCCCTCTTCTGGGATTGCCACAAAGCCACCATTTACACAGAATATACTTGCCTAGCTGGGAATTATCTCTGTTCATCTGAACTCCAATAGCATTTTTATATTTATAATTTCACATGTGTTTGTCTCTCTCATACTCAATGTGAAGTCAGGGGGGGGGGGTTAGCAGTTATTTTTACACAGGGAGTATTTAGGAAGTATTTGTTGGGTGGATATTACTGTGAAAATAAATTCACAACTTAGAATAATTTTGAGCCTGGTTTTTAAGTTGCAATGGAAGTTGCAGATGAATTCAACATCAATAAGTGGTATTTATTAAGCAATCACATTTACATATTGATGTGATAAGCACCATGCCAAATAAGTTAAACAAATTGTTCTCCGTTCTCTGAGAGCAACGTGCAAACTTAAGGTATTGTGAAGTCCACAAATAGATGGACTAGGAATAGTTGCAGACTCCCATGGTCAAGAAAATCGTTTAAAAGAGGAGCAGGATGCTTGGCAGTGTCCAATCATTATGGATCGATAACATGATAGGTATTAATAACACTTAGGTATGGGGTTAAACATAATAAGCAAATGTCATTTTCTCTTTTGAACTATCACAAAACAGCCAGCATTGAATTTAACAAGCAGAAGGCATGCTAATCTTGTTCATGCTTTAATCTTGTTCTTACTGCTACATGTTTGAATGTTTGAATTTAGGGAAGTCACTTAGCTTTCTTTGTGTTTTCCTTTTTTTTTTTCTAGAAAGCTAGGAGATTGCACAAGTTAAGGATATTTTCTTTTCTTCTTTTACCAGTAGACATTTTCCACAGTAAATTCTTGTATATAATTTTCAGGACAGATAAAACTGATATTTGACTAGAGAGGCAATGTAGGGAGCTGTCAGTTAAAATTTCAGCTTTTCCAAAGACTTGTAACTGTCCCTAGAGCGTTGAACATTGACACAATACAAGTAGAAGATCTCTCCATGTCAACCACCGCTTCCATTATATCCTGCAATCTCATTCGCTATTTTACAATGAAAAGCTCCTCACTTGCAGAGAGCAAAATACTCTTTAAAATTAATTTTTGCAGGTAAGGTTACAAAAGAAAAATGTGATTAAGGTATTATTATTTTTAATGCAGGCAAAACATGAGGCTTTCGACTCCTATAAAGAGTTACAGTCTCAAAAGTACACACTCTCCTATAGAGCCCCTGGGAGTTGGAATGGACCAGTTGGCAGTGAGAGATGTTTCTGGATCACGTGTATGCTAAGGAACCCTGGGAGTGCAATAGTTCAGGTCCACTGTTCTGTAGGAGAAGAAGACCCGGGGCTCTCTTCCTATAAAGATTACAGCCTAGAATGTTCTGGGACAATGTGACTTTTTTCATATCAAACCCAGACCCACTGCCATTGACTTGATTCCAATTCATAGCAACTCTGTATGACACGGTGGGACTGCTCCTTAGAGTTTGTAACCTGTAAACCTTATTTAATCCTCACAGGAGCAGACAGCTTCGTCCTTCTCCCATAGAGTGACAAGTGAGTTTGAACTGCTGACCTTGTGGTTAGCAGCAGCCCAAGGCTTATCCCACAGTGTCACTAGGTTTCCTCGCTCTATCTGTAAATTCACTGTCAAGAGTAATCATCTCAACAGCATGTAACAACAACTTGTGTGCTTAAGCTCTATACCTGGAGGGATACAAAGTTTAGGGACACAGAGTGGCCCACTCACCATCCTACAGATGCAAATGCATCTGATGATGGAGCTTCAAAAATTCTGTCCAAAAATGGGATTAAACAATAATGGTAAGTTCCATGAACTTTTTGAAGAGCCCCATCATACTCTCTGCTGCATGTCTACTTTATTTCTGGGCTCCCTTTGCTTTCTGGAACTTCTTTGGTGAGCTTTTCTTTTCCATTTAGTAATGTATATATATCATTGTAAAATCATTGGGTCTTTATTAGAATGCACTATATTAGTATTCTAAAATGAGCATTCTTTAAAATTAAGACACTGAGACTGATGATTAGAATAGTGAACTGACATAATAACTTAGTCTGAAGGCTTGTTACATAGAAAGTTGTAAGATTCCTCTCACAAGGATTCCATGCTCCAAAATTTTGATTCTGTTGTAAAACATAACAGTTAAAACTTGTCAGAAAATCCCCCTAGGATGCATGCTAGCTCTGATCTAAATCCCAAATCTTATGTTTTGGGGTTGTATCATGTTGTTTAGTTTTGGATTGTACATATTAGGGGGTCTCTTCGAGTGTTATGTCATTGGGAGTCACCCTCTTGCAATTTTTATGTACATTTTTTGTTTGGGGGGTATTAAAACCAGGATTGATGAACTTATAGCATCAACAGGGTTTTGTGAGGAGGGGGGCAATATAGGTGGTGGCAGGATGAAGGGGTGATATCAAGGGGTCCATATAGAAAAAAGAATGTTGGGAAACTCATTCAAGTAGCAAATGTATAGTTGTGCTGGATGCGATGGAAATATGGAAGGATTTGATAGGAGTATTAAGACCAATGAATAATAAAAAATAAATAGAAAAGAAAACCGAGACCAGGTCTGCTGTGAAAAGCTGATCCCATGCTTGCATTTGCTCACGCTCTTAGACTTGAGACTTGTTTCTTCAAAGAGTGTCTTTGGACATTCTTCCAGTCTCCCTTCTAAAGGATCGTTGGGAAAAGAAGGCTGAGCTTTCGACTGGCAGCAGCGACCACACTCATTCCTTCACGTTCTTTTAGCAAGAGGACATGGCCCAGCTTTCTGAAACCAGCACTGAAGACGAATCCTTGTTCCTAAGCCAGTTGGAGGACAGCAAGGCTCAAGTCATGACACATATTGTTATAAACAGAACAATGACACTGCTAACATCATTTGATCCTTGTGCCAAGGGGGGAATTAATGTCATATGCTCAGCCCCGTGAAAACTTGGAAGTAAAGTTTCCACAAAACTTAAAAGGAATTGTGTCTTCTCCCAATTCTATGTTCCCCTCAGATTAGTCAAGGAACCCACATGAACACCACTGGCTCTTGGAAGCTTGCGATTAAGAGGATCAGAAGTCAAAGTATTACTTTAATTTAGAGATAGTGTGCTCTTTTGTAAAATTCAGACAAGAGAAAAAAACACAAACAAAAAACTCCTACAGCGCTCAATATTTTCACTAGGCTCTACTGCCTCCATTCTCTCCCACTCTCATATATCTCCCATGACCAAGTAAATGACAGTAGGTTTATGGGAACGTATATTACGACATGGGTGCTTGGAAGCTGGCCAGATCCAACTCTGGCAAATGTCTCTTGTTCCCCATTTGGGTTACTCTGCGTTGTTAGTTTCTTAATGAACCTTCGCAGCTTGTGACTTGTTGCCTTGTTACAAAGATTAGCATCAAATGAACAGTGATACTTTCCCAGGTTTTTGAACTTCACCTTTACCTTACACATTGTTCCGCCCACCCTACGACATGCTCTCAGGTTAGATCAGCAAAGATTTAGACACAGTTGTGCTTTGCAGGCAAACATGTGATTTTGTGTTGGCCTGCGAGCCAGCTCATCAAGGCGTGTCCGAGTGGGTTAAGCATTGGGAAGAAAAGTAAGCAGTCCATAAAGATTTCCAGCCTGGGAAACCCTATGGAACAGGTTTGTTTTTGTTTTTTTAAATCCCATCGTGTCTGGTGGCATAACGGTTGCACGCTGCGCTGAAAACGGCAAGATCTGCAGCTCGAAATCCAGAGCTGCTCCTCGGGGGAAAGAGGGGTCTCTCTCCTTCCTTAAAGAGTAGTTTCAGAGAACCACAGGGGCAGTCCCACGTCGTCCTAGAGGTTCCTTATGAGTTGGCATCGGCTCGATGACTGTGCGTTATGTTTTGTTTTGTCTTACGGTATAAAAAAAAAGTCAGAATGAACTCATTGAAAGTGGGCTTCATGTGTTGGTCGTGCGGACGCAAGATTTGGGTGCGGACTCATTTTCCCACATGCTGCGTCTGGGAACAGTTGAGAAGGAGAAGGGCTGCCATTGGCTTTTGCACTCTTCTGTCTCAAGCGAGGAACCCTGGAAGCACAACGGACTATGCCTTGCGCTGTGAACCACCAGGTGACGGATGACGCCGCCAGGTGCTCTCAGGAGAAGCAGAAGGCTGCCTGCTCCTGGAACAACCTGATGTCTCCGAAAGCCAGAGAATCGTTCTATTCGTTCCTGGAGAGCGGCTTCAAGTCGCATCGAGTCAGAATCGCATCAGTGGCAATGGAGCTGCTCACTGTGTCAAGCTGCACACTTTTAACAGGAGGATATGCCTGAAGATACCTGGAGTTTGTAACAAACCACGTTGGTCAATAAGCAAATCTTGATGGTGATAGATTTTTGAGTTGGGTAGAAGTAGAATGCTTGTAAGGGGTTTTGTATATGTTTTTACTCGAACATGATTTAACTATGGTGGAGGCTGATTAGCAGCATGGTCGAGGCCCCATTTTCCTTGAAATATGCATTAGAGTCATTTGTTCTTTGCTTTTTAAGAGGCAGTTTTGGGTCAAATTCTATGGTTAAAAAATCCAAAATATGATATCGCAAGTTTTGCCATTTATAAAGTTTACTTTGTCAAATTATTACAAAGGTAATCCTGGGGAGAAGCAAATAACTCATACTACCTCAGTACTCGGTATTAGCCAGGCCTAATAAGAAAACTTCTTTAATATGGCTCTTTACAAACCCTGACAGTTTAGGAAGTTATTGGAGTTGGAGAGATATCACTAGAGGCTCTGAGAGTTTCTTCTGAAGTCGTTCTGAATTAACAGCTAATGGGGAGCTTTCTTTGATAGCTCTATTATAATTAAATGCAGCTGGATAAAAATCAACCACAAAGGGAGCTCGTTTGTTTATCGTTACTTCTGACTTTGTTAGCAGATGTTTCCAGAGTGCCATAGTCGCTGGCTTAATTTGTCTCTGTGTAATGTGAAGCAGGTAAACTTTGATTAATAAACTGACAAGTACACTCCTTCATTTCTTTTCTGAAGTTTCCTTCTGTAACTCTTATATAGCACATATGTCAATTCCGGAAAGCTCACAGATAAACATTCAGTTTCTTTTTATGTATGTCAGGCCAGCTGAAATGGAGGTGTCAGTCGGCGGTGAGCTGGCTTGTCAAGTGTTCATCTTGAAAGCTGCTGTACTATCATCACATGTAAGTAGGCTAGTGAAAAAGATAAACACATATGGCATATATGTACCAGGCTATAGCACGACAGCTCTGTAAGTTGTAATTGCTATTGGCTTTCCATAAGCGACTCAATAATTTTCAGTAAATTGGATCCTTTATGGGTTTGAGCATTAATCCATCTATTTAAAAAGGGTAATTTTGACATATCCTTTGCTTATAATAAATGCCTCCTCCACTTCTTAGCAGGCAGACTTCCTCACCACCCACTTTGTCTGTTGCACATACTCCCAAGTCGTCATTCAGACGGCATTCTCTACCTGTCTCCCTCCCCAGCATCTCTCTCCCACCACCTAAAGGGCTCTTGACATTATACCTTGGCTTCCAAATGTTTCCTACAAATCTGGAAAAGCTTGACTTGCCTAAATTGACTTGTCAGCTTAAACATACAACTTCCATGATTCACATTGCATTAATTACTGACAAAAATGCATATATCCTGTGATTTTCTTAAAACGTCCCTTTAATATGAGTATTTGCTCAAAATAGTGTTGCATGTGTGTCTGTATATCCTTTTAATTTTGCATCCATGCCAACATTATCAGTTCCAGTTGTGAGGTCTACATATGGCTTTTACAGCCATAATACCCAGCGCTACACCAAATATTTCACATGTATTCAAAAATCAGTTTTCATGTCAGTGTTATAATACCAATTGTTTATGCAGTTATTTCTTGTTTCTTCAAATTTATTTATACATTCATTGTGTGTGTGGGGTGTTTCTGTCTATGTGCATGTTCATACTTATTGCTTGTCTGTGTGCATGTTCATACTTATTGCTTGTGAAAAATTTATTAGGGCTCAAGTTGACAAAAGATGTGAAAAAAATTAAGCTAAGTCTGGAATTCCCTGTAGATAAGGGCAGAGAAATGTAATAGTTGGTACTATGCTACTTCTCTTTTCTTTAAGGACCTGAGAAAGAATATTATCTTTCTGATTAGAAAGAGGTGGATCTGACTCTAGCACTACACCAGGGAGTTCTCAAAGTGTGAGCTTCCTCCTCTATAAAATAGGGGCAGTGATATTACTTGTGTGGACCTGACAAACAATGATCCTCGGTGTATATTAGTCAATAGTACTATAAAATATTATATGATGTTTCAGGAGGTAAGGAAACGGGAGTTAAAAATGTGTTCTCTGTAAGATTGGCCCTCAGTTCCCCACATGCGTCCTCACTAGACAGATTTAGATCACAGTTCATTCAAAACTAACTTAAACTGTGAAATGGAACTTTTGCTAAAACAGGACTGAGAATCACTGATGCCGATAGTCTACCTTTATGGAAAGAGAATACCTACCTGTGACTTGCTGAAGGTTAAGTACATCTTCAGCTCCCAACTTCCAATTGTCATGTGATTAAGAAGCATCCGCCTCTAGTAGCAAATCCTCAGAGAACCTGGGCTATACAAAGAAGACTGTGACTTCAGGATTGGAGGAAGGCATGCAAGCAACCTGTGCTATGCAGATGACACAACCTTGCCTGCTGAAAGCGAGGAGGAATTAAAGCCCTTATCGATAAAGATCAAAGATTGCAGACTTCAGTATGGATTGCAATTCATTGGAAAGGAGACCAAAATCCTCACAACTAGACCCATAAGTATCATCGTGATAAATGGGGCAGAGGTTGAATATGCCAAGGATTTTGTTTCCCTTGGATCCATTATCAGGGCTCACGGCAGCAGGAATCAAAAGATCAAAAGATGTATTACATTAGGTAAAACAGTTACACAGACCTCTTTAGAGTTCTTTAAAAGCAAGGATGTTCCTTTGAGGATTAAGGTGTGCCTGACCCAAGCCATGGTGTTTTCAATGGCCTCATCTGCAGGTGGAAGGTGGACATTGTAAAGAAGACTGGAGAGAATGAATGCATTTGAATTATGGTGCTGGTCAAGAATACCAAGAGTACCATGGACTGCCAAAAGGACAAACACATCTTTCTCAGAATTATGACCAGGTGGTTCCTTTTCGGCAAGGATAGAGACTACTTTGGTCATGTTGTCAGGAGACACAAACCCTGGAGAAGTACATCACGCTTGGTAAAGTAGAAAGAAAGCAAAAATGAGGAAGGCAGGTATTCTTCTGATTAAGAAACCTCTCACTGATGCTTAAATAAGTTTTCATTCTCTAAGTACTGATTGTCTATGTTAGAGTACCAATATAATGCATTTAATCACAATCTTTGGTTTATACACATTGTCACATAGAAGTCAGTGATTGATATGGTCTTGATATGGTCTTGAAGGATATATATATATCCATCAGAGAAGTTAGCCTCACCTTTCTTCTGTAGAGTGGCTGATGGGTTTGAACCATGTCTTGTGGTTAACAGCCCAATGCTTATGGACATTCCTAATAAGGTTCCTTTTGATCTTTTGACAGTAGTGGTAATTTCCTCATGTTTCCGAGCCATCAATTCTTCTCTGTTTTTCTATTCATTTTCCAGCTTTCACATGCATATGAGAAGATTGAGACTACCGTGGCTTGGTTGGGAACAGCGGAGTCTTAGAGTGACATCATTGCTCCTTAAAACATTAGAGAGTTGTTTTTTTTCCCCCAGCAGATTTACCCAATGCAATACAGCCTTTGATTTCTTGACTGCTATAACATGAGCACTGACAATAGATTCAATTAAAATTGATTCCTTGAAAATTACAGTCTTTTCTTCATTTATCATTATGCTGTCTATCGATTCAGTTTCAATTCTTTTGCTATGTGCTTCAGCAATCAAGTTGTATCATTTTTGTATCACAGATTGTTAATAAATCTTTTAATCTTGATGATATATGCTTCTTCATTTGATCTAGTTTCACCAATGATGTTCTCAGAATATAGAGTAAGTCTGGTGAAAGAATGTAGCCTTAAAGCATAGCTTTTATGATTTTACACTATTCAAAGATGACTACCTCTTGGCCAATGTACAGATTCTGATGAGCACAATGAAGTGTTCTAGAAATCTCATTTTTCTCAATGTTATCCATAGTTATGATTCACACTGTCAAATGCCTTTGCATAATCAATAAAACACTAGTAAACATCTGCCTAGGACTCTGCTTTTGGCCAAGATCCAGTTAATGTCATTATAATAATCCTTTATCACCCTCTTCTGAATTTGGCTTGAATTTCTGTCAGCTCTCTGTCGATGTATTGCTACAACCATCTAATTATGTTCAGCAAAATTTTACTTGCATATGACATTAATGGTATTGCTCAATAATTTCCGCATTGGTTGGACCCCTTTTCTTTGGAACGGACACACATATGGATCCTTTCCAGTGGCTTGACTAAATACCTATCTTCCAGTTTTCTTTGTCTAGAAGAATGAGTGATGTCAACACTGAATCAGTTAGTTGAAACATATCTATTGGTCTTCCATCATTTCCAGGAACCTTGTTTTCACCAATACCTTCAATTCAGCTTGGAGTTCCTCCATCAATACCACTGGTTCTTCATCATACCTTACTTTCTGAAATGAATTTCATTATAGGACTTTAATTTGTACTTTCACACAACCCTTTCGAATAATCTGTTCTGCTTTCTTTGCTCATGTTCTCCTTTTACTGTAGTTTCTCTAAATTGAAGAACAAGTTTCAGAGTCTCTTCTGACATCCATTTTGTGTTTTTCTTTCTTTCCCGTCTTTTCTTTGTTTTTTGCCTTTTCTTTTTTTGTTTTTCTTTTCTTAATTTATTTTTATTAGGAGTTCAAACAACTGTTATCACAGTCTATACATGCATCAATTGTGTAAAGCACATTTGTACCTTCATTGCCCTCATCATTCTCAAAACATTTGCTCTCTACTTAAGCCCCTGGCATCAGCTCCTCATTTTCCTCCTCCCTCCCTACTTCCCCCTCTCTCATGAACCCTTCATAGTTTATACATTATTATTTTGTCATATCTTTCCCCGTCTGATGTCTCCCTTCACCCACTTTTCTGTTGTCTGTTCTCCAGGGAGGAGGTCACATGTAGATCCTTATAATCGGTTCCCCCTTTCCAACCCACCCTCCGTCTACCCTCCCAGTATCACCACTCTCACCACTGGTCCTGAAGGGATCATCCACCCTGGATTCCCTGTGTTTCCAGTTCCTACCTGTACCAGTGTACATCCTCTGGTCTAGCCAGACTTGCAAGGTAGAATTGGGATCATGATAGTGGGGAGGGAGGGGAACATTTAGGAACTAGAAGAAAATTGTATTTTTCATCGTTGCTATATCACACCCTGATTGGCTCATCTCTTCCCCGAGACCCTTCTGTAAGGGAGTGTCCAGTGACCTACAAATGGGCTTTAGGTCTCCACTCTGCACTTCCCCCCTCATGCACTATGGTAAGAATTTTTGTTTTGATGATGCCTTATACCTGATCCCTTTGGCACCTCGTGATCACAATGACTGGTGTGCTTCTTTCATGTGGGCTTTGCTTCTGAGCTAGATGGCCGCTTGTTTACCTTCAAACATTCTTGGGGTGAGAACCAGGTAATATGGCAGAGACCAGATCAAATACAGGGAGACACATGGTAGACAACTAAAAAGGAGGTGGAGAAAGGAAAAAATAATAAAAAAGAAATGGGCAATGGGGCCACAGGACACTAACCTACCCAAGGGTATGGTGTTGTTTATATCTTCCCTGTCTTTTTAATGACTCTTCCTCTTTATTCATATAGTAGTAGCTGGCACCATCTAGTTCTTCTTGTCTTGCTGCTGGGAAGGCTGAAATTTGTGGTCCGTAGTTTGTTTGTGCTTCTTATCTCTCTTTTTTTTTGGGGGGGCAGGGAGAAACCAATAGTCGCATCTTAATTAGGCACCTACAAGTCTTTATGAACCCACTTGCCACTTGTCAGAGTAGAATGTAGAACATTTTCTTTGTGGACTATGTTGTACCAGGTGACCTTGATGTCTCTGAGTATATGGTCCTAAGCCTCAGGGCCAGAATTCATCCCCTCAAGGTATTTGTTATAGATGTGAAGTTTTTTTTATAACTTTGCACCATATATATTCTGCTATAATGATGTAATCATTTGCAGCATATTTTAGTACATATCTCTAAAACATATATTCAGGGGTATAGCCTCAATCACCTTCCCATACCTCTTCAGTTTATGTTGGCCTAAGCATCCTCTCATAGATCAGTATTACTTATTGTTCTATAGTATGCCCTTGTATATCTGTACCACAGTCTGTTTATCCATTCATTTGTTGTTGTGCACTGAGGTTGTTTCTTTTTTATTTTACTGCTTTCTGAATAGTGCTACAGTGAACACTGGTTTGCATGTATTTGTTTTTGCCAGGACTTTCTTTTCTGCAGGATATATACTGTGGAACTTTGCATCATTTAGTCTTTATTTTTCCAGCTTTTGAAGGTTGTACCTTATAATTTTCCCCAGTAGCTGTATTTTTGGCTCTGTGTTATTTTTTTGATGTGTGCATTTGTGTCTATGAATTGCCCTGTAAGCACTGCTTTTGCTGTGAACAAAGGGTTTTGTTATGGTGTGTTTTCTTTCTCATTTGATTCGAGTAAAGTCTTATTTCTTGTAATTCATAGTATTTATGCAGTCAGATCATATATAAATTATTCTTCTTGAAGTTATCCCTCATAATTCTCAGATTTTCTTTATCCTTTTTCCTTTTTAAGAATGGTCCTCTGAACATTAGTAGTGAGAATATTTTCTTCAACTTCACTAACGCTATCTTCCATTAATTAAATTTGACCCCTTTATCTTCTGATGTGTTACTAAGGGGACTTCTAATGTGTTTCAGAAATCTTAGTATTGACTTGCTGAATTTATTTTTGTTTTTTGTAAGATTTTTAATTTCTCAAATATTCTGTCAATTTGTTTTTATTTTGTTTTCCCGAATTAACCTAGTGTTTTCTTTGATTTTGCAGGTGTTTTCCTTTATCACCCTCCCCAATCTATAAATTACATATAAATTTCTTATCAGGTATTTCCAATAACATTTTCTACTTAGAAATGGTTTCTGACTATTTTGGGTCACTCGTTTGAACTCTTCTATTATGTTTATTTTGGAGTATTGATATTGTTTGTTGTCTCTGAGACAATTTTAAAAATTATATTTGTATTTAACTGATGACTATATGCTGATGTATTTTTCCAAGTCTTAAAAATATATATTTGTTTTGCTTTAATATATCCATACATTCAGTGTGGGTATGCTATGCTGTTTTCTCATTTGGTCATACCTAGGTATTTATCATCTGTGTCCTGATGAGTTTGGTACAGTATGGGAATGTGTTCTCTGTTCACTGTTACTGTAGAGCAACTTAGGGCAGGCTGGACTGCCCTTGACTTCCATCTGTCATCAGTTAAGTGGTACAGACACAGGTGGTGTCACTCACCCTGCAGGTAGGGGGCAGGAGTGGCAGATATGACTAGGTAGGGAAGGCATGCTTCTAGGTTCTTCTAGTGAGGTAAAAACAAAACAAAGCCAAATAAAAAATGTAATAAGGCAAAATAAAAAAACAAGGTAAGGAAAAGAAGCAAAGATAATGAAAATAAATTTTAAAAAAGAGAAGGGTAAAGGAAAAGGAGATGGGGTAAATAAAAAAAAAAAAGCCACACAAATGTGTTGGTTCTCCCAGCAGGCCATGATGCTTTTTTATATTCTTGACCAGCATCATCATTTGAATGCATTGATGGTTATTTAGTCTTCTTTACTCACTGTCCAATTTTCACATGCATTTAATGCAAGTGACAATACCACGGCTTGTGTCAGCACATCCTAGTCGACAAAGTAACCTCCTTGCTTTCCACCACTTTAAAGAAGTCTCATGCAGCAGATTTACCCAATGAGATACATCTCTTGATCTCTTGTTGTTGCTTCCATTAGCACTGATTGTGGGTCTAAGCAAGATGAATCCTTGAAACTATCTTTTCTCCATTTATCACAGAGATACCAGCTGGTCCATTAGTGAGCATATTTGTTTTCTTTACATTGAACTCTAATCCGTACTGATGACTGTGTGTTAGTCTAGGTTGATTAGAGAAATAAATCCAGAGACACTCATATATGGAAGACAGAACTTTGTATCAAGAAGTAATTATGCATCAATAAAACGTACCGGACCAATCCAGATCAAGCCCATAAGTTCTATATCAGCCTGTAAATCCAATATTAGCCTATAAATTCCTCTTCAGATTCATACAGCACATGCAATGATGCTGAATGCAAGAAGATCACAGGAAAGTCCTGTGGGTCCAATGGCAGTGGACACATCACCAGGGCTCTGACTGCCATCAGCGTAGCTCCATGTGGCTTGTCAACAGGAATGTGAACCAGAAAGAGAGTCTATCCACATCCAAAGAGGAAGAGAGGAATGACCAGAATCCTCATGAGAAGGTCACGCCCACAAGGAGGGATCACCAGGCTGTGACCTGATTGACAAGCTAGATACCCCTTTATTCATATTTATCAAATTGACATGAAATTGTGTGACTCCCACAGACTGAAATCCTTAATCATGATTGGCAACTGCTGCACATCCTCCTCATGTTCTTTGAAAAAAGAGTTGTACACTTTACATATACTTCACATGCCATACAGTCTATTTGCAAAATCATATCAAGATGTGTCCAATCATCACCACAATTGAACTCGGAACATTTTCTTATACTCGTTTCCCTCCATCCTCTCTTGCCATTCCTCTATTTAATTTTCAATGCAGTTGTTGTCTCTAATAATCCATCTATCCTGGATGTCACATATAAAAAAATCATGTAAAACACAAACAGGAAGCAAATAAATAGTATCAAGAGAAAACTTCAATCCAAAAAGAAAGCAGAAATTATTAAAAACTAAAACAACTTTAAAATGAGTCAAAAGGCAGATCAAATGATAAAGTATTACATTTTAACCTTACTACATCTGCCATAATCAACTTTACAGTGACCTTTGTCTGATAACAAGGCTATACAGCCCACTTTCAACAAGCAAAGTTGTGTCATCTGCATATATCAGGTTGTTAATAGGCCTTTGTCCAATCCCAATGCTACACTTTAGCGCATATACTCCAGCTTCTTTGGTATTTGCTCAGCATAGAGATTGAATAAATATGATGAGAGGATGCATCCTCGACACACACTTTTTCTGAATTTAAACCATACAGTGTTCTCTTATTTGCACACCTGCCTCTTGATCCATCCAAAAGTGCCACATGAGCACACTCACTGCTCTGGAATTCCCATTCTTCTCAAAGCTATCTATACTTTGCTGTGATCCACACCTTCAAATGCCTTGGTGAAGTCTACAAAATGCCAGTAAATATTTTTCTGTTTTCCTCAACTTTGAGCCAAGCTCTACATGATATCAGCAATGATAGCCCTTGTTCTACATCCTCTTCTGAATCTGGCCTGAACCTCTGGAAGCTCCCTGTTAATTCCCCGATGCAGTTGTTATTGGATGATCTTCAGCAAAAAATTTACTTGAATGCAATATTAATGATATTGTTCTATAATTTGAGCATTCTGTTGGGTTACCTTTCTTTGGAATGAGTACAAGTATGGATCCCTTCCAGTCAGTTCGCCAAGTAGCTTTCTTTCAAATCTCTTGGCATAGACGAGTAAATGCTTCCAGGACTTCATTGGCTTGCTGAAACCCTTAAATGATATTCCATCAATTCCTGGAGCCTTGTTTCTGCTAATGCTTTCAGTGTAGTTTAGACGTCTATAATACTTTAGGAGATGTGAAAATTTTGTCTATATTTGTTTTGAGCTTCTTCCTAATACAGACCTGTTTGTAACTTTCTTTTCTGATCTAAAGAAAATAAGAAAAAAAAATCAGTGTTTTAATAAAACTACATCTTAGCTGACTTTGAAAGAAATTCTTAAATTACCTTTGAGAAAAAAATATTCTTAAATTACCTTTGAGAAACAAAAATTCATGTGTAGATGAATTTTGAAAAACAGAACTAGAGGGAGAATGCATGTAGACAAATTCTCTACGCTCATATTTAAGAAGTCTGGGCGGTCAGGATTCTCTCGGAGGGTAGCCTTCATGTTCGTGGGGTAGAGATGAATCCTAATCATATTTTCCAAAGTAAAAGTTGTTACCCACATTGTCATGCATAATAATGCCAATTTTAAAGTATTGCTTGCAAGTACATGGTTGCTACTATATACACCTGAAGGTTAACTGCCTAAAGGCTACTTGTCCCACCTTTAGTATGGCCCACTCCCTTCTGATAAGGATAATAGGTTGTTCCCCTGGAGAAGAGGTCAGGGACACTACGTCATGCCAGCTCAGGGATGGCCAAGGTGAAGCCGATATCTTAACTCTAGAACTCACCCATCTTGTTACATATGTCCCTTCTTGACATGGGTATGCCCCTAATATGCCCTTTTCCTGTTATCTTATGCTCTTAGTATGTCCCCTTCCTGTTACTTGCATGCTTCTAGTATAATGCCTTATGGATGCGTATGGCGTGGCTTGCATGTCCAAGATTATATAAGCTTATTAGAGAATACATCATTCCCTCACTTCGGTTCTGGTCACTGTGGGAAAGCAGTACTGTGTGTCTTGTCTGATATTCCTTTAATCCACCTCTCAATGACACAACTGTCCCCTTGAGCCCATTTCATTGTGGAGGCTTGTCCCCCACAAGGAACTACCCTTACCATTTCTTCTAGTCTGCTAGGTAATAGAATTACCCAGAAATTTCAAAAGAAGATGATATGTGAGCTGTGAGGAAGAAATGTGCCTTAGAAACAGGGTGCCATGCTTATGAAAATGTCTATGTGAATGTGGGCCAGGAATTAAAAAAAAAAAGCAAAAAACAGATGACCATTCCTGTGACCCCTGTCTGTTTCCTGTCCCTGTTAATTTATCTCTTATGTTAGCCAAATGTATTGACTAGATTAAAAAAGATACAGGATGTCTTAGGTTGGACTCCCTATAGAAGCAAAACCAATGGTTCCTAGGTATGCATGTATATTGGAAGAGATTTATATCAAGAAATGCCACACACAATGTAAAATGGGTAAGTCCATTTCTTAGTTCTAATTCCATTTCAAGTTTGCAGGTCAGGGGTAAACTGAAGGCTTTTCCCGACTCTTTTAACTGGAGGTGGGGGTGGGGTGGGGAGATTGATGAATAGGAAGTAGGAAGATGAAGCAGGAAGACCACAGGCTGGTGGATGCATGCTGAATGAATCCAAAAGACCAAATGAATTCAAGTTTGGCAGACTACTTATGGCTCTTGGCATTAGCACTGATATGACAGGAAGTCCACAATGTAGATGCAGGCTCCAAATTCAGCTGTAAAGTGAACTAGCTTCCTCACATCATCAGTGTATGCAAAGAGTAGGGCACAACTCAATGAATCCCCCTCCCTTTTTGGGGAAGGTAGCATTCTATATGCATCTAAGAAGGACTCCTGAGGGCTACTTAAGGGAGATGCTAGATGTTTATTGTTATGACAATATCTGAGTCAGAATCCACTCAAGGCAGTGAGTTGTCTAAATTTGGGGGAACACAAAGTGTCTGTGAGGAGGCCTGGTTGTGCAGTGTTTAGGGTTAAGGGGCAATCCCCCAGGTCAGCAGCACCTCTAGGAGAAAGAGGGGGCTTTCTACTCCCTTAAGCAGTTACAGACTCGGTGCTGTGAGTCAGCATTGACTGGATGGCAATGAGTTTTTTGTCGATTTTTTCAGTTGGGTGTGCATCCTGGAGATTCCCATGGAGGTGTTCATATTAGAATTCTGCAGAAGGTGTCTGTTTAGATCCGGTAAATCAGGCTGCAGCATGGCTCTGGAATGTGTACAACTTGTGCTTTGTGCTCTAAAGGAAACAACAACAAACATGTCACAAAGTAACAAGACCAATACAAAACTATTTGTGAGTAGTCCTCACAGTAATACTTCTGGTGATATGTGTCGGTTTTTACATTTCCAGAAGCCTTGACCCTGACTTTATTCCTAACAGCTTATCTTTTAAGCCGTTTCTGGGCCTTCATCCTTTTGCTCGGCGCCTGCAGCAATACAGGAGACTTGTGAAGGGGTGACCGTGGAGCTGACCTTACTGATTCCCGAGATACCCGTGTCCTTGCTGCGGAGCCCTCTGCCAACGCTTGTACCTTCCTCAGCACTGAATCCCTTCTGGAAATTAAAGAGGAGAGGGAGCTAATTTGAAAGATTGTGTCCCAGACATTTATCTATTTCTGGTTTTCACCCAGGTTCCTTTGTGAAAAGTCCCGTAGCAGAAGTCTGCAAAAGAAACTCGAGCAGATGATAGAAATTGATGACTAAACTCAGCTGTTCCCTGAAAGCAGCAATAATGTCAGAGTGGTAACTGGATGATCCGTTCTGTTTGGGGCTTTGTCTATTTTTCTTGTGTCTGAATTGTCACTTTGTTGTCTCTTATTTACACTTCAGCGAATGGTTCGCAATGTGTGTGTGTGGAAACATATGTGAAGAGTAGCTACATTGTCATATTTATCATTAAAGAGCTGCCTTTGTTTCATTTTGCAAGCATCACATTGGTGATTTGAATAATAAAGCTGACTGGCCGACTCACCGAAGGTTGCTTCCATAATGGGGCAAATTTATGTACGGAGGTTCTCGTTTTCTTTATTAGATAATTGGACAAAGTGCTGAGAAACTGCTACTAATTGTGTCCTGTTTCCAGCTTTTGTCTATGATGAGACTGGACAGGTTTTCTGATGTTTGCAAAGGATTTGAATATCTACCAAACCTTCAACCGCTTCTTCATTTAAATGCGTTTTCATTAACTTTTAACTGAGTCCCTGGGCTTAAATGTGGTTTATACTAGAATTCTAACACTCACCTTTTATAAGAATCACATATCGAAGGATGTTTTCATTTTAGGGAAAAACCATGATCAAAGACAGGTCAGATGTTTCCGTCTTTGAGGTAGTAGGGGCAAATGGGCCAGGTTCAGATCAAATGTTTTTGCTAGCATGACATTCAATAGGTAGCAGTTGCCCTGAAGCAGGGCATGAAAGCGTTAGGGCAAAGAATAATAGAAAATGAAACACCTTTGAAAATCCATATAATATTAGGTATTTTGAGAATCAGAGGTTGAAGAAAAATCATTTACGAGAATTTGCAAGAAAGCATAAGGTTGGCTATTTTAAGATCCCTTCTTCTGCTCCCACCACTACCACTCTTGTTTGGGACCTGCTTTTGTTTACGGGGAGAGTTTCCTCTCATGTGCTCATGGCCTTCGCCTGCTTGTCTTATACTTAAATGTTAGCCTTTACAGGAATTCTGGGTTCATTCTCCTGAAGAACACTTCTAATTGGGCGACAGGGATGTTAAAATAATCAGAATTCCCTTACATAAAACAATAAAGGTCTAAGCTATACAGTCCCTGGGTGGTATACATGGTTATGTCCTTGGTGACTAATCTCCTGATTGATGATTTGAGTACCTTCTGGGGCCCTTGGGAAGAAATGTCTTGTGATCTGATTTTCAAAATGCAGCCATCAAATCCCTAGGGAGGGCAGGTTCACGCTGACACACACAGGGTTGCTGTACTCTGAGGTCACTAGATGATAACCAACTCTTCAGGGTTTTGTTTTTTTTTGTAACTTGCTAACCTGGCATTATTGTATTAAAAAACAAGGATGTTACTTTCTACTTTTACTTTTGATAAAAAGCAAGGATTGAGGTGGGCCTTCCCCAAGCCATGTTATTTTTAAGGGCCGTATATGCATGGGACAATTGGACATAAGGAAGCCTGAAGGAGAATCGATGTGTCTGAACTGTGATGATCTTGAAGAATATTGAAAGTACCGTGGGCTGCTCAAAGAGCAGACACATCTTCCTGGAAGAAGTATGGCCAGAGCGCTCCTTAGAGGCATGGGCAGCGAGATTCTATCTCATATTCTTTTGATAACTTGTCAGGAGAGACCAGTCTCTGGAGCAGGACATCATGTCTGCTAAAGTAAAGAGGCAGCAGAAGACAGGGAGGTCCTCCAGGAGATGTCTCTTTGCGATACCGTGAGCTACTGTGGTGGCTGCCACAGCGGCTTCAAACAGAACAATTCAGAGGATGGGAAAGCCTGGGCAACATTTTTGTTCTGTTATGCATAGGGTGACTATGGGTTGGAACCGACTCAATGGCATCTACAACAACAACAAACACTTGTTTTCTCATATATATTATGTACTCAAACTATCACCAAATTAGAGTAACTACTTGCTCTACAAGTGAAGCTTCTGCACCTCAGCATGCGTGCATATCCACCTGAAACGTGAACCCTCTGTGTACGTAGCATCTGAGTTGCTTTCAGTGATCCTGCCTCATGGTATTTGTGCCATGTCTTAATTCCTGCTCCTTCAAGTGTCAACTGGAGCTAGTGATTTTTATTTTTTAATGAACACAATATGACCAAAAAAAGGTGTGATGCCATTCTTGACACAAATCATACAAAAACAAACATATGATATACCAAAGACCTAAATGTGAAACCTAAAACTATAAAGAATACCAAAAAAATGAAGAAAAAGAAAGGACAAATTCAGGGGTCCTAAAACATGACATAAACACTAGCAAACATAACTAAAAGACATAAACAGGAGAGGACAAAGCAGACAAATTGGATCTCCCCAAAGTTAAACGCTTAAGTATCAAAATATTTCACCCAAAGAGAGAAAACCAAACCTACAGATTGAAGGAAACAATTGTCACTGATATATTTGACAAGAGACTAATCTGTACAGTTTATCGAAAATTTCAATGCATGGACAACAAAAAGACAAATAATCCTATTAAAATAGACAAAAATCATTAAGCCTATGACTTACATCTTGGTTACTCTTACTCTCTTGCGTTTTTACTCCAAGAGAAGCCAAGTGCCATAATCTATCCAATGGGAAGATCCACATGGCAATAAATGAGGGTAGAATTCAACCCATGGCCAATGAGGACCTTGAACTTAATTCCAGAACTGAAGAATAACAAAAGCACACTAATGTCCACACTAGTGTTGTGGAAGCAGATCCTTCCCCAGTGAATTCAGCCAAAGAAACGGCAGTTCCAGAAGACATCTCAATCAGTTGGAATGCAGGAGCAACCAGTGGAGCCATACCTAGATTTGTGACAGAAACTGCGGTGATAATAAAAATTGTGAAAGCCAGAATGCTTTTGGAGTTATTAATTACTTCTTTGTTGGGCATGGTTGAATCTGCTCCTATTCACAGTGACCTCATATAAATTAGCTTCAAATACTGTCTCGTCCGTACCATCCTTATAATTGTTGTAGCCACTGTGTCTGCCCATCTTGGCGAGGGCCTCCTTCTTGATTTCTGACTCTTACCTGACCACGCATGCTGTCCATTCCTCGGGCTGCTCTCTTTTGCTAGCCTGTCCAAAAGGCACGAGACAAAGTCTTGCCATCTGTGCTTCTAGGGCTCCTTCAGGCTATACTTCCTCCGAGATAGAATGGTCTGTTCTCGGGGCGGTTCAAGGTACTTTCAACGTTCTTCTCCAGCACCATTACTCAAACTCTTAATTATTCTCTAGTCGTCCTCATTTGTTGTCTAGCATTCACATGCCTGTGAAGCAATGGAAAATGCCATCACTTGAGTCAAGCGCACCTTAGTCCTCAGTGTGACATGTTCACGCGTAAGTGATCTTGAACAGCATATTTGCACACTGCAATATGGCACCAATAGGTAACTAATGAAGATGTTGTTACCAAGAGTATGTTTAAATCTCTGTAAGCATACGGTCTAGCACAAACTGTCATCCCTATTATCTTCCTATAAGTATCTTTCTCAAGTCAGTTTCCATGACCCATAATGTGCCTAATAATTTAAATGAACATTTAAACTTGGCCTTTTTCCTTACCTTTTCTCTCTCTCATTTAAAAAGGAGGTTTCTCTCCCATCAACTACAAAACTCCTAGATGTGAGAGGCTATACCATATTAATCTTTGAAGCCCTCTTCCCCAGCCAGAACACTTAGCAATAATTTTTCCCTGGCAGTTGCTGAACACTTATTTGTTGATTGAACTTAGTGTTGAAGAAATTTAGTCATATGTTAATAAGATTGGTGAGAACAATTGAGCAAGTTTTGTCTAAAAATTATGTAGCTCTTGCATTTTGTCAAGAGCAGAGACTGAGATCTAGTGATTTCTTGAGGATCATATTCACAAATATTTCATTATTTTTAGTAATATCTCTTATTGGGAAAGTGAATTATAGGGAAAATATTATTTTGTTTGTCTCCTTAAGGAATTGTTATATTTCTCCAAATAAAAATATTAGAAGTTTAAGTTCTCTCCATAAAAAAGTATTTGTTTTCTATTAATCATTTTATTGGGGAGTCATGCAACTCTTATCACAATCCATACATCTATACATTATATCAAGCACATCTGTACATTTGTTGCCATCATCAGTTTAAAAACATTTTCTTTCTACTTAAGCCCCTGGTTTCAGTTTCTCATTTTTCCTCTCCCTCCCTCCCTCCCTCCCTCCCTCCCTCCCTCATGAACTATTGATAATTTATAAATTATTATTTTTTCATGTCTTACACTGACCAATGTCTCCCTTCACCTACTTTTCTGTTGTCCATTCCCCTGGGAGAGGGTTATAGTTAGATCATTGTGATTGGCTCCCCCTTTCCCCTGAAACTTCCCCTTATCTTCCTGGTGTGCCTACTCTCAATTTTGGTTCTGAGGGGTTTATCTTTCATGGGTTCCCTGTGTTTCCGGCTCTTGCTTGTACCTGTGTACATGCTCTGATCTAGCCAGATTTGTAAGGTATAATTGGGGTCATGATAGTGGGGGGAGGAAACATTAAAGAACTAGAGAAAAGTTGTATGTTTCATCGATGCTCTACTGCACCCTGACTGGCTTGTCTCCTTCCTACGACATCTATAAGGGGATGTCCAGTTGCCTACAGAGGGCTTTGGATCTCCACTCTGCACTGCCCCTCATTCACAATGATATGATTTTTTGTTCTGGGTCTTTTTGCCTGATACCTGATCCTATCAACATCTCATGATCACACTGGCTGGTGTGCTTCTAACGTGTGGGCTTTGTTGTTCTCAGCTAGATGGCTGCTTGTTTATCTTCAAGCCTTTAAGACTCCAGATGCTTTATCTTTTGATAGCCAGGCACCATCAGCTTTCTTACACATCCACTTTGTCTTCAGCAATTACATCAGGAAGGTAAACATCATGGAATGCCAGTTTAATAGAACAAAGTGTTCTTGTGTTGAGGGAGTACTTGAGTAGTTCTGCTACCTTAGCATTAAACCTATAATTACATGCACACAGATCTATTTCCCCATCATCATATATAAATATACGTACATATGTACATGCCTGTATTGAGACCTCTATAAATGCCCTTTGCCTTCTAGTTTTTTTCCCTCTATTTCTGGTTTACTTTCCTCTTGTACCACTATCATTTTCAGCCCTTGGTCACACCCTACCCAGCCTCCTACACCCTCCTCACCAGTTCTCTTATATGACAGCATCTACTGAAATACCAAGATTTTGTGGATATTTCAGAGTTCAAAATGGTAACCCCTACTGTAGCTCCAATTTCTCTTTATGGATTCTGTGTTGGTTACTAAGTAGCCCAATGTCCTTGGCTTGCTTTGCTGCATTGGTTGTGGACTTACAGATGGCTTTGAGAGTTGGTCATTCCTTGCATTAGACAGAGTGTTGGTTTTACAGAAGATCTGGTTTGAATTTTGGCGGAACCACTGGTTTGCTATTTAGCTTTGAGCAAGTTCCTTAATCTCTCTGAATAGTACACATATACTTGGCACAATAGTTTTCAGGCCATGAATTTGAAGGTCTAATTAAGATAACATATATGAAACTAAAACACACACACCCACACACCATTTGTCTCTCAGTTTCTCATATTGTAGTGTCTTGCATGTTGCTGTAATGGTGGAAGTAATGTACTAATATTTTAAATATAAGCAGGATCCCCCAAAGTGAACAGGTTTCAGCAGAGTATGCAGGCTAAGAACAGACAATAAGAAGAAATAGAGGATCTACTTCTGAGGAATTAACCACTGAAATATGAATAGCAACAGAGCTTGGCAGATACTGAAAACTTCATGAATAGTAGTGGGGAATTGTCAAAATATTCCAAGCTCTATTAAAGATATTTCCAAAAACAAGCATCAAGGAATTGATGGAATACTGATAGAAATGGTTCAATAAGATAAAGAGGCATTGGAAGCATCCACTCACCTGTACCACCCACCTGGAGAGACCCACACTCATACCCATTCCCAAGAAGGGTGACCCAATAGAATACCGAAACCACAGAGCAATATCATTAATATTACATGCAAGACAAATGGTGGTGCTGCTGATTCAACAATGTTGCATCAATGCATTGATAGGAGTTGTGAGGAATGCAGATTGGATTAAGAAAACAATGTGGAACATGGAGTATCATTGCTGCTATCAGATGGACATTGATTCAAAGTAGAGAATACCAGAAATATGCTTAATCATTTTTATTGAGTATGTGAAGCCATTATATTTTGCAGACCATAAGAATCTATGGAAAGCATTGACAAGAATTAGAATTCCACATTTCATTGTGCCCAGCCAGAACCTGTACATGAATAAAGAGGGAGTCATGCAAACAGAAGAAGGGGAGACTGTATAGTTTAGAATCAGAAAAAGTGTGTGTTAGCATTGTACTCACTCAACACAGTCAATCTATACACTGAGAAAATAATCAGAGAGACTGACCTATATGAAGAAGAACATGGCAGCAGGATTGGAGGAAGTGTTGTTAATAACGTGGGATATACAGATGACAAATTGTTTGCTTAAAGTGAAGAGGACTTGAAATACTTGCTGATGAAGATCAAGGACTGCTGCCTTCAATGTGGATTACAACTCAATGTAAAGAAAACAAATACATTCACAAATGGGCACGTGGGTAACATCATGGTAAATGTAGAAAAGTTTGAAGTTGTCAAGGGTTTCATCTGGCTGTGATCCACAAACAATGCTCATTGAAGCAGCAGTCGAAAGATAAAAAGACATTATATTGGGTAAATCTGCTTCACAAGACCTCTTCCAACTCTTGAAAAGCAAGATTACTTTGAGGATTCGGGTGTCTGTGACCCAAACCATGGCATTTTCAACCACCTCATAGGCATGTGAAAGTTGGGCATTGAATAAGCAAGACTGAAGAAGATGCAATGCATTTGGATTATGGTGCTGGTGAAGAATATGGAAATTGCCAGGAACTGCTAAAATAACCAACAAATCCGTCTTGCAAAATGCCTGGCCAAAATGCTCATAAGAAGCTAGGATAGTGACACTTCTCATGTACTTTGGACATGGTATCAAGGGAGACAAAATCCCTGAAAAAGGAAAGCATGCTTAGTCAAAGAGATGGGCAACCTAAAGGAAGAAGACCCTTGACAAGACAGAGTGACTGCCCGGCTGAGTTTGGACATGACAGCAGATGTGAAAATGGCACAGCACTGGGCAGTGTTTTAGTCTATTGTACAGACCGTTGTAATGAGTCAGAATCAACTCAATGGCACCTCATCATAACATATATACACACTTCAAAAAGTTCATGTAAAAATTCCATTAGGTTTCATTTCTATTTTCCATGAACTTTTTGAAATCCCTGTGTGTGCATTTATACAAAAACATTAAAATGTATAATAATTAGAAATTGCTAAGTCACTAATGCCAGAATACCAAGAGCATTGTTGACACATTAGTAGAATTTTCACTTTCCATTTAGGAGAGTTGGTTCAACTCCCAACCAATAAATCTCATGCTCAATGACAAGCTGTTGATCTATGAGGGGGAACCCCCACCAAACAAAACAAAACGTGGTAAGACACAAGAAGAAAGTCAGATTAGTAGCTCAAGCTAGTCAGGGGCTGACTGTAGAACAGACCATCAATTTATCATATATAAATTCAGGTTAAAGCTGAAGAAAATTAAAAACATGAGATCCCAGACATGACCTTCAGTCTATGCCACCTGAACTTTTCTTATCCCACATGAAAAGCTTTGACTTATTGAATACTAGTGACCGAAAACCTGATGAGAGATGAGATGACATATGACGATCATTCATGAAGAAAGCTAAAGGACAAACGGGCAAAGAATGTACAGATGTGCTTTATACAATTGATGTATGTATATGTATGGATTGTGATAAGAGTTGTATGAGCCCCTAATAAAATGTTTTTTATAAAAGACAGAAAAGAAAGGAAATATCAAAGTGAGTGTCAGAAGAGTCTCTGAAGCTTGCTGCTAATCATAGAACAGGTGAGGTACGTCGAAGAAATGATGATTTGGAAAAGTTAAACGGAAAAATTTTTAAAGCAGCTCAAGAAGACAAAGCAAAATATGGTAATTAAGTGTGCAAAGGCCCATAGGTACAAAGCCAAAATGGAACGACACACTTAACGCATGTGGAGCTGAAAACTCAATTCACTGCCACCTAGTTGATGCCAGCTCATAGTGACCCTTTAGGATAGGGTATAGCAGCCTCTGCTAGTTTCCAAGACAGTAACTCTTTAAGGGAATAGAAAGCCCTTTCTTTCTTACTCAGGGTGGCTGGTGGTTTCAAACTGCTGATGTTATAGTTAGCAGCCCAATGCATAACCACAACACCACCAGAGCTCCTTAAACTGAGAGAACTCAAGAAACAATTCAAGTCTCAATTTGAAATATCAAAGGATTATATGGGAAAAAAATTGAATGATGCAGGAAACATTTAAAAATGGAAAGAATACAGAGTCACTGTACCAAAAATAACTAGTTGATATTCAACCATTTCAAGAGGTAGCATATGAGTAAGAACCATTGGTACTGAACGAAGAGATGAGATGACAAGTTACACTGATAACATTTGCCAAAAACAAGGTTCCAGGAATTGATGGAATACAAATTGGAATGTTTCAACAAGCTGATGAAGCACTGGAGCCACTCACTCATTGATATCCTGATATTAGGAAGTCATCTACTTGGCCCACTGACTGGAAGAGATATATGAACCCATTCCAAAGAAAAGTGCCTCAGCCAAATGCTTAAATTATAGAAATATATCATTGGTATCACTTTCAAGTAACATTTTGCTGAAGATCGTCCAAAAATGGTTACAGCAATACATTGACAGGGAACTATGAATTTGAACACGGGGTAGAACCAGACAGTGTTTCATTCTTTTGAGCAGAATTGCTATGATTTGAGCCAGACTCAATGGCACCACCACCACCACCACCACAGTAGTACTGTTATGCTGATTATATGTTGCAATTATTATAGCATATTTGGGCCATTGTCTGGTATAGGGTGTCCATCAAATTTTATCGATCATATAAGCATCGATAGCTATATATCCTCTTTTAAAATTTTCAGCCTTTGTAAAGTATTTGAAAAGGCCCTGTTAACTGCAAAGCTTACAAATGTGGGTTGTTACGATTAATAGTATTAAGGATGGGTACTGTAACCTCATTGAATTCACAGGTCTAGAGCAGAAACTGGGTAATCAATAGCCAATCAATGTAGGTTTGCTGTTGCATATGATAATGTGTTGATAAGACACCAGGCAGACCTCATTTAGCACTGAACAAGCAGATTCCCCAAGGTATGGGTCAGCCAATATACAGCTCAATTACCTGCCTGGCCAGCAAGCACTTACATCCCATCGTGTTTGCATTGCTTTGTTTATTCCTATATGTGCTCTCTTCTGCCATTAGCATCTATTTTGTTTCTGAAGATCTTTTGATTCCAAGGGACAAACAAGAATATTTTCATGGTTAAAATGTACACTAGATATTATAACAAGTAAAGGTAACTAGCTTCAAATGGATGAGACGATCTTACTGTAGGCCTACTTTTTCAACTAGAGAAACCATTGAGTACACTGAGACAATAAAGACATTTTGGAATAGACTTTCATTGTATGCTGATGTTAGGTGTTGCATCATGGAGATGCATAATTCAGATTTCCTTCAAGAGAAACCGGGGCCTTGGAGTCCATGTACTCCGTGCTCTCCTCACTGTTGTTAGGTGCCATTGAGTGGGCACCAAACAACGGTGACCCTGTGAATGAGAGAAGTAAACACTGCCTGGTCCGGAGGCATCCTCACAGTTATCCCTGGCTGAGCCCGTGGTTGCAGCCAGAGTGTCTCTCTGTCTCCTTGAAGGCCTTCCTCTTTGTCCTTGTCCTAGTTTCCCAAAGAACTAGTCTTTCTTGACAATACATACAAAGTATGTAAGTTGAAGTATTGGCATTCTTGCCTCTAAGGAGCACTCTGGCTGCACTTCTTCCAAGATAGATCAGTTTGTCCTTTTAGTGGTCCATGGTATTTGCAATATTTTTCTCCAGCACCATTATTTGAGTGTATCAATTCTTCTTTGGTATTTCTTATTCAATATCCAACTTTTACATGCAAATGAGGCAATGGAAGGTGCCATGGTTTGGGTCAGAAGCACCTTAGTCCTCAAAGTAACATCTTTGCTTTTCAGAGCTCTAAAGAGGTCTTTGTGTAGCAGATTTGCCTAATGCAACGTGTCTTTTGATTTCTTGACTGCTGCTTCCCTGAGTGTTGATTGTGGATACAGCCCCTCTTTCAATCCATCTTGTCGGTGGTCTTCCTTTATTTTGCTGCCTCACTATTTTACGAAGCAAGATGTCTTTCTCCAGGAAATGGTCCCTCTTAAACACATGTCCAAAGTATATTACACAAAGTCTTGCCATCCTTACCTTAAGGAGTCTGGCTGTACTTCTTCGAAGCTAGATTTGTTGGTTCTTTGGGCAGTTCATGGTCGTTTCAAGAGGATTTCATTTTGCTTGGATCACTCTCAGTGCCGATCCCACTTGTAAGTGAGAACGATAGGCCTGGACAGCTCTGATTGTTTTCTATACGACTCGGGACTTCTCCCATTCTGGGAATTTCACTCCTGTCTGAAGTGCTTCTTACTAAACCAACCTTCCTTTCTTCTATTTCCCCCTGACAGTTATCAGGTCAGCCTCTTGGCCTATAATCACCTATGCCTATTTCTATATCCTCTCATTTTACCCATCATCACTCTGACATGACAAATCCTGGCTTGGAATATGTTTTTCTGAAAGATTACATTGACACAATTGGGAATATGTTACTATATTGGAGAACTGACCCACTAATAGACATATCTGTTAGATTGGCCCGAATGGAGCTAATTTCTACCATGCCTCCACGTCTAGGAATCTGTGCTTATGCACTTAACCAAATATACCCACAGTCTGCTATGGAAAAGATCAACTTCTCAAATTCTTTAGCCCTTTATCATGGGCCCCTTTGTCCTCTCAACTCAAACTTATAATTTGTATGGGCATGTTTATTTAATATAATACATTTGTATTCTTCAATCAGGCTTAAATTTCCTTGAAGATTGTAGCTCATTCTATGTCAATGTTGTAGTTGTCTGACGTAAATATATTTGATATGGACAATAGCTACAAAGTTAACTGTTCTATGGTGGATCTCAGAATGATCTTTGACCATTCAGACCTGGGTTCAAACTCCAGTTGTGCTGCTTTCTATCTGTAGAGTACCTGTTTCTTTGAACCTCGATTTTCTTTCCTGCATGATGTTTTGTAGTTGTTGTTTTTGAGAATAAGAGGAGAAAGTGGAGTGAATATAGATCCCTGGCAAGTGGTTAGTCATCTCTATGTTTCCAAGAGTTGGTAAATGTCATATTAAATCCATGCTAACTATTTCTGAGTTGTAAGTTTCCCCATAAGTATATTTAATAAGCATGCACTTTACCATATTAAAGTTTATTTACAAACAACTTTTTGGGATTATAACTTTGAGGGAAATGAAATTAACTTTCATCCTAGACTCTGGTCTCTAGGTGCTTAATTAATACTTGTACTAAAATGATATTAAAGGAAATTAGAGTGATTTTGAAGTAGTACAAAGTCACAAGAAGGATGTAAGAACACCGTGTTCTCCATTTAATTTCTACGACGTAAACATACATCTTTGTGTAGTCTTGCTAATTTTCCAGTCTTTACAGGCTTGGGGTTTCCTGAGTGAGGAAGTTACAATGGGCCCAAGGTTTGTTCTGGTTGCTGTTGTCTAGAAAGAGGAAATACTTTTCTTTAGCTTACCCTAGCTCCTTATGCTGGGTTACTCATAGGGCTTTTCACAGAAAGGTTAGCAGTTTGAAACCCCTGGCAGCACTGTAGGAGAAAGGTGAGGCTTTCTACTCTCTTTAAGATTTACATTCCCGGAAACCCACAGGGGCAAGTGTATTCTATCTGATGGAGTTGTTAAAAGTCAGGATCAACTCTATGGTGCTTGACTGAGTTAATGCCCCATATTTATCTGTCTAAGGCTGGGCTTGTAAGCCTTTCAAGGTTGTAACAGGTTGACCTGAATGCTAGGACAAAGACTAAGATTGAAAGTAGTTTCCAAGGCCTTTTTTTCTCTTTCACAGTAACATATATTTTAACCTCAAGCATAGCAGGGCCTTGCTCTTTTATTTTCTACCTAAAGAATCCTAGGTAATGTGAATGGTCTGCTATATTAGAACAAATCACTGGGGAATGCATTTGGGGCGTGTGATTAATTTTTCTAACAGAATCAGAGGGGAAGCATCTAACTCTACTAATCACATCAGTATCAGCCTGTATTTTTCACTCTGATGATATCAGAGTGTTTATTATTGCTTGGAAACCTAGCCTAATTCCTACTGAAACTGGCTTTTTTGATAACTGAATCAAAATACATGTGTGATTTCTTCAAAATATCCAATCTTCCATACTGTAATAGTGAAAACTTGTTTTTATTTAACCCAACCATAACTCAATGCCCTCAAGTTGATTTGTCTTCTTCCTTAGTTTTTAAGTATCCATGTGAGGGTGACTTATTCAAGAATTAATTAAGATACTATGAGCAATAAATTGTGGTAGAAAGATTGTGATTGAGGAAGTATTAAACCTACTATATAAACTTTCTGATAGCTGAGATAACAGTTTACCAAGAGTAGAGGTTTTAGTGTGTTTCCTGCCCAGATCGAAGATCAAACTTGGAACCATCGCAAACAGGAACGAGGACCTCCGTGAACACAGCTTTCAACACAGACCATTAACAAAGTTCATTCTGTTAGCTAACCCAAATTCTTTATGCTGTTCTTCAAGAGCATTTTTTTCTTGTTTCAATATTTTTAAAGTACTTTTGATTTACAACGGAAAGTATTTTCACATGTCTTTCCCCATCTGCTTTTAATTGGCTACTAAAATATCCAACTTCCACTAATCGAATGGCTCCTTTGCAACGTTGCTTTACAGGCTCCACTTGCTAACCTTTGACTGAGCTCAAACTTTTGTTTTCTGACTAGCAAACAGGATTGCTCATATGCATACATTTGATATCTCTTGGAGATCCATGTAACTAGCCAACTCTGATGATGTTAGCTCCTAAACATTCAATTTCTCATAAAAAAGCAACATCTTTGCAGCATACCTCTACAACTTTTAGCAGAACAATAGGGACTCTGAACTTCTGTTTTCCAGTATTAAAAAATATATTAAAAAATCAGTAATTGAGCATTGAACTCCAGTTAACATCATTTATAAATGAACTACTAGATTACTTTATTGAGTACAGTATAATATAAATGCTAAAAGTAGAGAATTGGTGAAGGATGACATACAAATCATTAGAACTAGCATATAATTTCCTGGACTTTTCTGAAAAAATGCCTTGTGTTCTATGTGCCTCTCTTTGGAGACCATTGTTCTAAAATATCTTGATAACTCTTTTTTTTTCTTGATAGCTCTTTAACTCATGTCCTTGCCTTCTGATCTTTTAAAATGTATCTTCATTTAGTTGCCAAGCCAACCCACATGCAATGTGCACTTAGCCTTACCACTTCACTGCACTAAATGGTTCAAGAGCTGCGCTCCCAGGAGGCAGTCCAAAACTTCCCATACGAAGCCTTCCCTAGCTGTCTTCCCCTCTTAAACTCTGGAGACGACCTCACTTCACAGCACAGAGTGGCTTACAGTGATCTGTGCACATCTTGCTTCTCAGTTATCCTGTGCTGTTCCTTTTCTCTGGACCGAACTTGCTGATCATTTTGGCTCACTGTTCAGTGAGTCATCCCTGAAGAGTCATCTTTGTCATCTCCTAAGGACCTTTCCCAGTGTGATTCAAACACTCGAGAGAAATAAGAGTTCAGGTGAAGGGCACAAGGAGGCAAAGCGCAGATGGGATTCACCAGGGCCTAACAGAAAGACCAGCAACCAGCAGGAGGAAACAAAAAAGTTGTGAAACGGAAAAGAATAGATGTTTAAATTAAATATATACAGAACCGAAATTTTATTTACTAGTCAACCTATTACAACTGCAGCACGGCTCAAATATTACATGGTTATATATAAGTTACCCTGAGTTGTGAAATGTAGCAGTATGTAAATATGTTTGCTATGACATGGGTAATAAAATAGCCCACTATCAAGTGGATTACAACTCATAGCCACTCCTTAAGACCTAGCAGAACTGTCCTTTTGTGTTTCTGAGACTGTAAATCTCAACAGAAGGAGACAGTCTCAAGGTTCTCTTGGGAGCTTGGACTGGTGGCTTCAAAGGGCTGCCCGTGAAGTTAGCAGCCCCCGGCATAACCCAGGAGGCCACCAGACCTCCATGACATTGGCACTGGCCTTCAGCAGTAAGAGTGTATTGAACCTATTAATATACTAGAATGCCCTTGCCTTTTCGGCACTACCACTAGCCTCTAAGCCAGTGGTTCTCACCCTTCCTAGTGCCACGACCCCTTAATACAGTTCCTCATGTTGTGGTGACCCCCTCTCCCCAAGCCATAAAATTATTTTTGTTGCTACTTCATCACTGTCATTTTGCTACTGTTATGAATTGGGGGACCCCTGTAAAGGGGTTGTTCAACCCCCAAAGGGATCGCAATCCCCAGGTTGAGAATTGCTGCTCTAAGGAGACCTCTTTTTATACTGAAATCATCACTTCATCTATTTCTTTCACTTTCATGAAAATTGTAATTTGGGGAACAAAAGAACTGTACAAAATTTTACTTTACTCAATAGAATTTTATAAAATAAAGGGTTCAGCAACCAACATTCTAAAATAAAAACCAGTGTAAGTAAATATTAAATGCATTTCAAATATAAACATTTATAAATATGTGACAAAGTATTAAATAATAGTTAAAGCTACAAAACCCTAAATGTTAAATGCACCTTCTGACTCTAACATAGCATATTAAATTGATTCAGTAATATATTATTAAAAATAACAAATATAATAAAGGTTAACAAAATTGATTAAATTATAGAAAATAATTTGGTCTTTTAAAAATATTCAGTTTTGACGGACCAGGTGTTTCAATCCTTGGTTGGCAAATGAATTTTTTTGGAAATTTTTTTCAGCCACTGAGAAATTCATCTGTGAGATGCCCAGACGGTGGAGATAAATTAAAACCAAACACTTTCTTCTGATTATTTTGCCTTCAAATAATCCAATTTTTTTCCCTGTGTGCTAAATTTAAGAGATAATTATGAACCCTTTTTACCAATAGCAGTATGCCTCTTCGTCTCAAGAAAGCATTTCTATTTCATCTTTATTTTCTTCAGTTTCATCACGCAGAAGTGGGATTTCAATATAGAGCGACTTCCATCAATATCAATGTCGGCCTGTTCAAGTTTCATTTGTTCAGATATTCTTTGTGCTCTAGGACCATACTTATCCCTGCACCGACAGGTTAACGTTGGCACTCCGCGCTCTCCGCTTCCTCCGCCGTGTGTGGGAGTGAGAGAAGACTTTCAAAGTGAGGGTACTTGTAACTCTCTGGTCCAAATGATGTTCACCAAGTCAGTTATTTCCCCACAAATTGAAATATTAAGACAGTCATTTCCAATGATCCCGTATTCTGATTTCAGAATTGTTAAACTATCAGAATAGCGAGTCCTTTGGAGGAGCTGCTGGTCCGCGTCTTCTGGCTTCTAGTGCAGCGCTCCTTTGAACCACCGTGTCCTCTTCCACGCGGGACACTGTCCTGTGGCCTCTGATGTAGCGGATCCTGGCGGCCTTTCTTTGATAGGTTTGCCTCCTCCGATGGAGCGCTCAGGAGAGGCTGAGTTGTGGCTTTGTGTTTTTGCCTTTGATGTTTTCGTCAGTTGGTGTGTGATGGACCTGCCCAGGCAGTGACATCTATTTGCTTCACAGGATTTCTTTTCCCAGTCTGCCTTTTTTTTTTGGGTGGGGCTGGGGGGAGGGGGGAGAGGGGGAAGTTTCAGGGGGAGTGTAAATGGAAGATGGGAAGGTAGGAGTGGGATAGTGGCAGGTGCAGAGGAGCAAAATGAGCTAGAAGATTTTGGAAATGAGTTGAGTGGGGAATGGGGAAGGAACGGTCAATAAAGTTACTGACATGGGTCCAAAATCATGTTATTTCTCTCCTGATAAATTTAATTTTAAAACAGAGCTCTGTCTACCAAAAGTACTAAACATTTGTGTTGCAACCTGTAGAGGGTATTTGACCGATGTATTTTACTTGTAATAGCTAATAGGATCTACGGCTTCTCCGACCAGTACTTAACAGATGGAGAACTCAAATGAGAGCTGGCTAGCTACTCTGACTAGACTTTTTCACTGTAGACTTTACTGTAGACGTTTCATATGAGAAAGTTGTATTGAAATAGAGTTTTGTGAGCCTGTCCCAAACCAATGTGACAACCACGTAAGGTTGAAGTATATATGGAGACATATTTTTAAGTATGTGAAACTCCGAGCTATGTGAACACACAAAGGAGATTTGGAAGATGATGGATGTTTTTTGCTCACTTGATATAGCATTTTCTCATTCATTTTCCTTTCCTCTATCTTTTAGTCCTGTGGGTATTTTTGCTTCTTTGCTTTTGTGGCCCAGGATTTGGCAAAGCATCATCATATATAGTAAGGCTGAAGAACAAGGAGCTAATGAAATTGCTTCTCTTTTCCACTCTACTTGGATACTCTTATGTATAACTTACTTCTTCCTTCTCTAATTTTCTACACTCTTCAACTTCTTACTAAATTTTATTTTTGCTTTTTGCATCAAAGCTATGAAAGGAAAAATGACATAATTTGATTAGATCTTGCTCATTAATAATAGAATCTTGTGTATGGGAACAAGCCTTGGACTTTGCAGCTTTGGTTTTTACATTGCCCACTCCTGTGACCTTATTTGAGGAAAGTCAACTCTCTATGTCTTCAGATTTAAAATGAGGATCACCAATCAATGATTGGCCTTCTAGCCAAGAACCAGTGTAAAACGAAGATAACCAGTTTGCCTCGCGACCTCACAGGGCTTTGAAAGGATCCGAGTGGCAGCGTGTGTGAGAAACGTGTACAAGTGAAATGGTTTCGATAGTTTTTCTCTTACGCCTGCACGTTTCTGTCCTCTCCCTGCTGTAGGAGACAGATACTTGATGGATTGGAAGGCGGGAATTCGAAACAGCCGGTGCTTACAGGGGCAGTCCATGAAGAGTGGAGTTGCCAACAAATCTTCTTGTGTTGGAAACGAGGATGGTCTGACAGCTCGTTGTGTGGGTCTCTATGTGTGGACATATGTGTGCACGTGTATTTGCTAATAGAGCTTGCCTTGCACTTGCTCAAAATCCTCCAGGGGCTTTTTGACCCACTATCTTTCAAATCTAAATTCCTTCCTATGGCCTACCAGGTTCTTTGTTTCAAACATAGGTAATCTCTTCTCACATGTCTCTACTCTCCTGTCTTCCGTGTTCCACAAACGTTCTGATCTCATTTCGCTTGTGCGGCGTGCGTTCTCCTGTTCCTCCACTATGGTAGCTGAACCGCGCAGGCTGCTCATTTTCCAAGTTTCTATTCGAGGAGCACTTCTTTTAGGAAGCTTTCCCTGGTCATCTATTAAAATAGTATCTCCGGTCCCCTTCTAGCCTACTTAGTTTTTCTTCGTGGTTCTTAATGCTATATTTCCTTTAATATATCTAGAAGAGGCTTAGTGTTTGCATCTCCCAGAAGTATGAGAAGTTCAGAGACCAGGCTTTTCTTGTTATGCTCCCAGCTCTGTGCTCAGACTCTGTAACATTATAACTCACTGCCATCATGTCCATTCTGACTCATAGCAACCTTACGGAACAGAGTAAAACTACCCATTGGAGTTTCTGAGATGGTAAAGCCCTCATAGAAGCAGGCAGTCTCACCTGTCCCGCAGACCAGCTGAGCTTTGATCCGCACAACACTTCTCCCACCATGCCACAGGAACTCCTTCCCGTGAAACATTTTAGATGTTTAGGAGCTCTGGTTGCATTGGGTTACTTGTCCGGCAGCTAACTGCAAGGTTGACAGTTTGAAACCACCAATGGCTTGGTGAGAAAAAGACCAGGCTTTCTACTCCTGTAAAGAGTTACAGCCTCAGAAACTCAATGGGGCAGTTCTAGTAGACCTGTTCTATAGGGTCAACACCACCTCGAAGACAGTGAACTTCTGAGTGGAAAGAATTACTGAACACACAAATTGCTGGCTGGATAATTCGATCCATGCTAGCATACATTTCATGAACTGAATATCTTTTCAGACAAATCTACATGTTTGAAAACGAGTTATTATTTGCTACAGTTGAGGCACCTGATCACAGTTCCTTGTATTAAATTTCTGCCCAACTTAGACTACTCTTCTGCTCTGACCTCCAAACTTGGATGGAAGATTGTAAGTATTTCTTTTGAATACATTAGTAAATTTTTGTAAAGGTGTCTAAGGGGTTGAAAATAATCATGCATGAAGCACTGTAATGAGTCTTTTCAGAGTTAGATTTTTTTGCAGTTAAGAAATCTCGTTTGATAATTCACTAGAGAAAAAAGTGTGCATATTTATTTGATATTTTTCTCTCTTGGATAATTTCTGAAGTTATTTCTTGAGTTGTTTAGTATAGAGAGTGACGAGGCACCAATCCCTCCTTGAAAGACAGAAAGCCATTCTGGACGTATGGTGAACACAGTGGGAGGTTCTGCCAGAGGCACCACCCTGCAGGCAGTTGGGGTCCACTCTAAATCTATGTACAAGGGGGCGTCAAAATTCATAGAAAAAGTTTGGAAAGCCCTTCGTGTGAACGCAGGGCTTGGTTATTTGCACAACTACCAAGGTTCAGAAAAGCTAACTTAATTATAACTAAGGAGGCTTTAGATAGTAGTGCCCTAAACCCCCATGAGAGTAGCTGCCCCAGGGGCAGAGGGACAACTTACAGAAAATTGGGAATCACAGATACCGGAACATAATTTTTGTTGCCGTTGACTTTGCTACCAAAGTGGCACTGAGTTTTGTGATAATGCGGTCGTACCTGAGCCACAGGGAGAGGGGCGGGGGGGGGGGCAGTGTATAATTCTCTAACGTGTAGACGACAAATGCTTGTGAGATGTGCACGGGAACAGGTGCAGCCGGGCGTGCTCCTGGCGTTGACACCTGATATTTTCCAAACAGCGGCAGTCACACAAACATTTTGTTCAAATGAAAGTGCAGAAGAAAATAAGGGCTCATGTAAATATATTTTCTAGTTTTTTCCCCTTGAAATGGAGAAGTACAGTTTACTTCCAGTTTGGGCTAGAAAACGATTTTCTTAATTCTCCTCGTTTGATTCCTTCTTTAACAGACAAACAACTTTGAAAGGACATTAGCCTGAGACGCTAGGAAGTTACTAGCTGTGCTCTGAGACGACAAAGGCGAGCATCGCTGTGCGCCAGTCAGGTGGCGCCTGTGGAGATGTTTTTGTTTGCGGCGTTTTCACACATATTTATTCAATAAAGCTTTTGTTTTCCTGACATGAGAAAGCAGTGCACTGCATAATGCTGTGATTTTGAAATTATGGTGCCAGTAGGACGGGAGTAAAAGATGTGAAGTGGATTGAGGCTGAAAAGCTTTGCTTTTGCTTCATTAGGAAGGATGGTTAAATTTTTTAATTATGTCTACCACTAGCTGTAAAAAGACCCGTAGCAGCCACAAAATCAGCTATTGTCACCTTTCCACTATTATAATATTTCCACTGATTGTAAGTGTGTTTGTCTATTTCCTGGGGAAAATTAAAACTAATTGTAACTTCTTATATCAGGCCACATAATACACATTATGCAATATAGCCCAATCTAGGTACAAGTTGATCTTTGAAGAGTGTCTATTTAAACAGTAGAATGTTATATGTGCTAGTGAGAAAAAGTGTCCATTATCAGCGTTATTGAGATAATTCTAAATCTCAGCAAATATCTTCCTCTCGGTTGAATATGATACCTAGAATTCGGACTCTGAAAGGGTAAGGCAACAAGGCATGGCAATAAACTTGTAGTAGAAATTGGTTCTAACTCAACCTTTGATGTTCTGGTTGACGTTATTGTGCCACTGAATTTCTCTAGGACTTTAATGTCTTCTTCGAAGTGACCGTGGTACCATAACTGCTACAGGTTTTCTATATAGCTTCTTGTTCTAACACTCTGTGAATCACTTTGTTTCAGAAAAATATTTAATTCAAATACCTTGGTGGGATTTTTTAATTCACATATTTTATCAAAGAGGCTACAACCAACAAGTTATTTTTTAAGCAGCAAGTTATTTTTAAAGCAAATGGCGCCTAACAGCAGCAGCAGGGGTTTCAAAGACTGATTTTGATCATTGGATCCCAGGCCTTCCATCTTAGGTACCTCGGTGTGAACTTGAACCATGGCCCTTCCAGTTAGTGGCCAAATGTGTTAGCAATTTGAGTCACTGTACAGATCTTTTAATGATGTCTGTGATTTGAAAACTTTTCCATGACGTGTGCCCTTCCAGACAAGTCCGTACATAGGACATGCAAACTCTTGGTTTAATTACCTCTGTCTTGGACTTCCCAATATCCTTAGAAGCACATTGTGGGAATTCTTAGTGCTTAAATGTTTTCCACCCAGGTCCGGTTCTATATGTTTTCCTTTATATGGAGTGCCCTGTACTCACTGTAAGCTTGCTAAACTCCTATTCATGCTTCAAGGACCCAAGTTCGGAAGCTTTATTTATTCTCCCCCTCATTCTCCCCATAGGTTGGTGTGTACTCTCTCCTTGGGCTCGCAGTGCCATTCCCCCCATACCTTGTCCATTCCTCCATTACCATATTTACGTCCTTTCGTGAACCATGCTTTATTTATATTTGCCTCTGAAGAACCGCAGTAGGCAGTCACTCACTCCACGTTGAGAAATCAGTGCACCCAGGGAGCACCTCAGGGAAAAATAACAACAGCACAAGATGGTTCTTCATGTAACAAAGTAACACTATTCTCTGCAGATTTGGTCATTTTTCCTAGCAGTCTTTCCTTCCATAGGAACAATCTGGGAGGGAAAAAAATTCCAATGGAGCATAACTTAGTATTAAAATCCTGAGGGATAATGTGGCTGCCGATGGGGGAAGATCAAGAGGAGGAAGCTGGAGTATTTTGGGCACTTCTGAAGGGGAGATGGAGACCATCTGGAGGAGAGGATGCTGCAGGAACGAGTGCCAGGACAGAGATAAAAGTGCAAGGGAAGGAAATGGTGGCTGAGCAACATCAAAGAGTCATCCCCACTGCAGAGTTGCACAAGAAACTCGGCACTGACGCTGGCAGGGGTACAAGTGGGTGGCATCGGTGCTGGATCCTGATGGTTGTGACAACAAGACCGAACGCCAAATTTTGGTTCGAGGGAGCTTCCTCTAGTATTGCCAGGCTTATGTGCTTAGGCCATATTAACACAAAACAACTGAGATAGGTTTTTATGTTGCAAATTTATCCTCCTGTACAAGTATATCTAAGTGCCATTTTCTCGCTTTAAATAATGGAAGTTTACACTTTTAATTCAAAGTAATTCTTATTAACGTGGTTCAGGAGTTTCCCCCGGTTTATTTCCCACTACTCCCCAATGAGTCCAAGGACTCCAAGAGTGTGATTTACAACTTGATCCCCGGCTCTCAGGCATTTCTGTGCTCTGAGATTGGAGTGTTCTTACTAGCACTCAGGCCAACCTGTGCAAGGACCCAGTTTAGCTGAAAATGGAAATTTGTGCAATTAAAACAAGATAGTGATTTGTTTGACGTTGGGGGGAAAAATCCTAAATACAAACATCTCCTTCAACCGTTGGTTTTTGATTAATTGCTAATGATAGTTCGAAAGCTTGAGAAGCACCAGGAAGTGCAAATACTATAGGAAGAAAAAGGAGAAAACAGTAGTGTTCATAATAACAGTTGCAGATGGTTAGCATTTTCCCTGGAAAGTATTGTTTTAAATTTCTGTTAAATCTTGCCAGATTCCGGGAGATTGTTTGATCTTAAGCAGAACATGTTGCCACTACTTCAGTGATAGTAAATGCTGCTGAAACATTTGCAAAATAAAGATCAATACCACTGGAAATGGACGGCCTTAAACTTCTAGGTGATAAATCCACAATACCATAAAGAAATTATTGTTTCTTATATTTACAGAAAATCAACTTGTGTCTTTGTGTTCGGACTATGAATACAACATCCATGGTCTGCTGGTTTGTGATTTCTCCTGGATGCAATAAACTAACAAATAAACAACTTTTAAAATGCCCACATTTGTATTGTTCTTTATATACTGTAGCTAATTCCCACTCTAATGTCTTAAGCAATAAAACAAAACCAAAATGTACAAGTTGGTAATAAATATTGGTAGTGATGTAGAAAATGAGATGTTCTAATAATACAGTTACAAAGGAATTACTTACATATGCTATGTAGATGCATGGGGGTGTGTAGAGCTAATTGTTTTGCATAATTATAAATTACTAATGTGTTAAATCTAGGTTTATTTGATTTTTTTATTTAGGGAAGTTTTAGAATAAGCTGTAATAACCCAGCATATCCAACTTGTGAAACAGTGAATCACTCTCAGAATATGGTGCCCATACTGATAAACATTTATGTATAAGTAGCTGAAACTGGAAATGAGCAAGCCCCAAAATATAACAAAAGGCAGTTAGTAATGTTGTGATTATGAGTAGAGAATTTCCTAATGGAATGCACAAACAGTGGGCATTTTAAGTCATTTTTTATTTAACATTCCATTCTATTTTGGCCGACTTGCAAATACAAATAAAGGTAATGGATTATTACTAGCTATACTTTTGGCCACTAATTAATTAAATAACCTGGAAACTAGCATCATGAGGGGATATTTTAAAGAAATATTTTGGAGCTTCCCTCTCTTGAGTTTACAGTCAAGAATTTATATTCCCTTTGTGTTCTAAATGAAAAAGATCTATCGAATGTTCAAATTACTGGTCAATATGTCAATCAGATCTAATGCCACTAGTAAGGTGCTTTTTAAAAAGTGTGACTGAGGAACAGGAGATTTCTTTAACAAGGCATAAAGTGTTTTTTAAATCCATTTCTTACTTGTTAAAAGCCTCATGATTCTCACAGATTGTTCTATCATGATATGGTTTTAATCGTCTATGAAAAGAAAAAAAAACACATTGTGTACATTTGAAATATAAATTGAGAATTGGGTTTGAGTAGTCTCTGTAATAATAGCCCTATTCCAAATCTCAGGCAATAACACTGAGACTTTGTGGCCAATGAAATGGGGGAGATTTTTATGGCAGGCTGTAGAAATATTTGGGAAATTTTTTTCTTTACTTGCTTTTTATTTCTAAATGATTTATTTTTTCCTGTTCTGAAACAAGTCCACCAACTCCAAAATACCATACCAATGACTAATCATCAGACCCCTAAGAACAAGTGAATATAATACTATCTTGGTGGAGGAAATTTGATTTCTTTGTTATGTGAAACTAAATGGATTCTGGGATTAAAAGTAAAATTACCCACATCTCTATGCTTCCAATGACATCACGTACCTGACTTCTACCATTCTTTCCCATCCCATGAGAGTGATCACATCCTTGATTAAATTGAATTCAATCCAGCTCTTGGCTAAATGCTGGGGCTCTAACAATGAATGGAACCCTATAAGCAATGGACAGGGAGAGAGTGAGTATTGCTAAGGACATATCAATTTTACCTGCTACCTGGGAGGGGGGTGTAGAATGGGAACAGACAAGAGAATGACAAGTAGACCAGGTATTAAGCTAATATAGTCATGTACATGGGGATGGATGCTGTTAGGTTCCACCAAGGTCATTCTCATTCACAGTAGCCTAATGTACAACAAAATGAAACACTGCCTCCAATTTTCCTCTCCTTCACCAAGTATCAGATCCTTTTCCAGGGCAGTTCCTCCTGAGAACTCATCCAAAGTGCCTGAGATGAAGTCTCGCCATCTTTGATTCTAAAGAGTCTTTGCTGAGTTTCTTGCAGGACATATTTGATTTTTCTTCTCAAAGTGTTTACAATATATTCAATATTCTTTTCCAACACATAAATAAAAATCATCAACTAATGGTAGAATTTGCTTGAGAGATATATGATAAGTAATATTGGTAGAGCATTAAATTGGATTGGATATGGGGGAAGAAGACAGGATGGAACCAAGAATGATGCTTTATAATCTGGGATGGCTGAGAAAGAAGACTAGAAGAGGTTCAAGGTGCAGGTGGAGATCAGGATAAATGTAGTAATTTGGTTTAAGGCACAGTGATTCTTTTTAACCTTTATATTCCAAACTTCATTTACATGGCTACGGTTTATTACAAGGTAAATATCTGAGTAAATGAATGTATCAATCGTTCAAAGAGTATGACCCAAACTCTCTTGTTTTATTTCAAAGTAGCAAGCAACGTGAGTAGATACTTTCCTTTAAATATGTTGATACAGATATAGCCCAGATAGATAAATATATGATAGATATATAGAAAGACGGACAGATACTGGTGAGAAGCAAATATTTTAAACATTCGATCATGCCTATTTAAGTTAAAGAAACAGTTCACCTGAGTGTTTTTATAGCGTTGCGTTTGTGAGTCTCCATAAAGTGATCCAAGCCTGCCCTACACACACACACACACACACACACACACACACACACACACACACACACACACACTCACTGCCTTTGAGTCCATGCCAGCTCATAGTGACCCTATGTGACAGAATAGAACTGTCCCTGTGAGTTTCCAAGACTGTATCGAATCTGTGAAGCTGCTAGACGTGCTTAGATCTAATAACCCCAATAGGAAAGTTTGTTTTATTTTGTATCTGCTTCCACTTGTTTCTTGTAATTTAAAAGCACATTATTGTCATTTGAGCAATTGCCAACACATGAATATTTTCAATTGCTGTTAGCCTTTTCAGTGAGGATGAACACATGGTTTGGGATATTTGGGTGCAAGAAGTTCCAAGCATGGTATTTCTGCACATTGTCTAGAGTTTTATTCTCTAGCCCAAAGAAGGTTTTTTCCTCATGAACTTTTGTTTCATCTATTGTGGCAAAATGATTGAACATTTGTGATACTTCTTTGAATAATAGATTTTCCAAACCTGTTTGGCAGCTCCAGGTCCTCATTTTCTCCTGAGTTAGGTACAAGCTCCTTGGCATGGCATCGAACGCATTCCGCCGGCGCCACTGGAGCTGCTTTTCTCTCCTGATCTTCATCTACTCCTCTCTCGGGAAGCCTGCGCTCCAGACAGACCACAAGGCTGTCGCTCTTCCTTTTCCTCAGCCTGTTCTCTGCACCTGAAATCTTTTGCTTTTTTTTTTAACCACATTACTCCCATGCTCACTTTTCATTTCCTGCTCATTCCCTATTCAGATCCCTCAAAATCCTCATTCCCTTCCTTTCAAACCTGTCGCAAATGCTAGCTCGCCCCACCAGCATTGTTGGGCTTCCACCTCGTGAGTCCCCTGTGCCATCCTCCTGATTGATTGCAGGTCTGACCATTGTGATCCATGGGGCGTTCGGTGGTGAAGTTGTATAAGTAGCAGAACATCCGGCCTTTCTTTTCTAACCTGGAAGCTTCCTCTGAAACCTTTGGGGCATGATCCCAGCACTGGGGCCTCCCCTGCCCGAGAGGGGATAACTGTGCATAGGTGTGCTGGCCAGGAATCCAGCCCAGGTTGCTCACGTGAAAGGCAACGATTGTACCAGCGAACCGCCAGAGCCTTAGCTCCGCCACAGCGATGTTTTGTTAGCCAGCTAAGAATTTAAAAAATAATTTGCATACTTATGGTTCAAATTTATAAAGCTCTTACTCATCCTTAACGCTCTCATTGTGTCTATCTCATAACTTGCACATATCATGCAATCAATAAATATTTTTGAATTACATTGAATAATCATCCCCACTGAGAGTGTCTGTCTATGTAAGGCATTAGAAAATTATTCAAATCACGGAATCCTCTCATTTGCATAGACAAAGGTACTGTACCAGGCTCTCTCCATTATATTGCCTCATTAGGCCTCATTCACCACACATGGATTGAACACCTACTAATTGCAGTGTGCTGTGTTACTCTGTCCTGTAAACAGGACAAATATAATTATACAATCTTGTGTTACAAAATTATTTAATTATGTGCATCTTACATATTCAAAATAAATTTCTAAAATAAAATAATTGGACTAACTTGATATCAATTAAATCTTCTCCAAATAGGGGCTAAATATTCGGCTTTGTTCAATCTCATGTAAATGCTGTTAAAGAGAGTTAATCCTTCCACTTGAGAAAAACAATTAACACATATCTAACCTAGACACTCATTTATTCAATAACTTTCTCCACCAAATTCATAAGTGAAGACAAATTTGTTTCTTCTCTGCACCTTGGTTGTGCTTCAAAGATGCTTCTAAATGTCTGGCTTCGGAGAGTGATTTGGGGTACGGCTCTTTGAGTTTGTTATAAACAGGAGCCAGAGTGGAGCTGAAGCCTCAGAGGCAGCAAACAATTGTGGAAAAACTATGAAGTAATGTTGTCCTTACAACATTTTCTGACCTACTTTTCAGGAGCCAAGGGACTCAGATACTCATTAGGTCCGTGTCCAAAACAAACCACTGAGGTTTGTAAGCCATGGTCCAGCCTTGGTATAATTCTGCCCCCCCCCCCCAAATAATCACCTTAATAGATTACATTCTTGATTAAAAAGCTAGGGGTACCTGTGTCTCGGTGATGTTGACAATTCACTGTTTGAATTTTAAGACTTCCAGAGCGCTGCATTCATAAAATAACCAAATGGGGCGATACAAGCCAAAAACCATACGAAGTGCATTGTGGGTAAGGAGTTTATTTTTGTTATTCTTTTGAAATCTTCAGCTGGTATTAAAAACAGATCTTTTGAGTTGGAACAACAATGGTACAGGTAGACTTCCTACTTTTGGAAAAAATCTGGTCTTTAGCTTATGGGAACCGAGCCGAAGCAGATGTGAAAAGTTCAACTAAAGGAAGAACAGATTAAACGCACTTTTGTGGTAGAAAAACCAAAACAGATGTTGTGATTAAACCACCAAAACCTGAGTGCATTTCAGTAACACTAGGTGTCTGAATTTTAAATTTGTACTTAAAAGAATTGAGGCATTTTAACCTACAGTCTATCTATTGTGTTCCATTAGACTTAATTTTTAAATCAACCAATAGTCATAATTAAAAATAAATCTATTGGGAGGTGGAGTCTCTATGTCTATCACCTGAGAAAGAAAATGAAAATATCTAACAATTAAAACCGAAGAATTTTTATGATTTTAAATAATTTCGAAATACACTTAAACTATTTTGCTTATAAAATGTCTTTATATATTTATGGAACTAACCCTATAGTGTCCAGATCACTGCAAGGCAATGTGAATCTCAGAAAGGGGACTACAGCTATAGAGGAGAATTAAGATGATGCCAATTGATAAGTTCACAGGCATTTGGTCAATTTATTGGATTATTTCTCAACACATGACATCTAGCAGGGAACATAAAATGCCATGAGGAAACAAATATAGATTGCCCCACAAAGACTTATCTAATGTTGGCTTTCTCAAGAGTTAACCCTTTGTAAGATACCCACTCATCCAATTCAGCTAGAGACAGTTAAGTGTCAGGGTCAAAAGGATATGAATACCAGGTGTTACCCAGAAAAAAATACTGTCTTCAAGAAAAGCCAGAAGAGATTAGGTAGTAAGTAATGGTAGCAGTAATTTGTTTCATAGTTAGCAGCCTTTGGTCATTAATCTAGATATGTGCTTCACACTAGGTCTAAAGGGATGTATTTAGCTAAAATGGACATTAAGGATGCATTATTTCACCTTTATTTGAAAAAATGACTACTACATGGTGCTGGAGGATTTAGAGATGTGCTGGAAGGAGGCCAAGGTCTACAGCATGAGCCCTTGGAGTCCTGGAAGCAGAGGAACTCTTATTAATTATACACTCTCCACTGCAGCACAGTTTTTCCCACGGCTGATCTTGGTTTGAGAGAAGAAATTGGGTGGTTTCTAAGTGGTCTTGAAGATATTTTCACATGGAACACACTCTTCCTCCTGCGAGAACATTCTAAAAGCTCTCCCTGGTGATTCCAACGCCCACCTCTTATCCCCTTGTCCTGTCCCCTTCCTTCCCATAGGGAACCACAGTTCTCCATCAGTCTCTCTGGCAGTGACTACAGTGCAGGTTAGTGTTTGCAAGGATTTCTGACATGATCAGTCTGTTTTATGCTTCCTCCCACCTAGTTCACAAGTAAATTCAGAAGGGAAAGTTGATCCTGAGCAACCTGAATATGCTACTTTGTCCCCCTAGTGCAAACTAAAGTGCCCTCAAACAATATTGGTTAAGGGTTGCACTGTAATTTTAAAATTTTTTTAATTTTTCCTCAATATTACTGATGCACTATGGGAGTGAAGTGGTTTTTGTATCACAATAAAATAATATTAATTTTAAATAGACTACCCCAGTAAAATAATATTCATTTAAAATAGCCTTTACCCCAATGTCTGGGAATGAGTGAGCTCCACTGTACTGTATTTACAAGCCAGAGCTCAGCTACCAGAGTCAGTACCTCATGCTATTAGGAACAGTAATACACACACACACACACACACACACACTTTAAAAGGCTATTTTAAGACTTTAAAATGAAATCCTAATGTGTTAGACAATGCCTCACCATTTGATTGAGGATTTACTGGGTTCTCAATAAGTATTAAGCATATGGTAGGTATGAGATACTCACAACGCAAAGTTACCTGATCACCAGCTGTGTTAGTCTGGGTAAACCAGGGAAAGTAATATATATATATATATATAGTTTTATAAAAAGGGTAAGTGCACATCGAGAAAACATTCCAACCCAGTGCTGCCGAAGCCCACAAGTTCATTATGACCCATATGTCTGACACCAATCCACAAAGTCCTTCTCCATCTCACCAAACACACACTATGACGCTGACTGCAGGAAGAAAGCCGAGTCAGTGAATGTGTAAGCATCTCAGCACTGGAAGGGGTCTCCACACGGCTGCTCCAGCACTCAGGGCTGCATCGGGGTAGGTCCATGTATGTGGCTTTTCCTCAGGGATGTCTTGCAGGAAGTGAGTCTTGCCAACTGAAGCAGGGAACTGGCAAAGGTAGCTGCACCCTGGTCTGACAATCAGAAAGAGACCCGAGAACTAGAAAGGCGAGGCTCACAGTGACATTTATCTCTCCGCCCTTCAATTAACCCCACATGCGTTTATCAGCGAGGTTGGCACAATAAACTTTAACTATCTCACCAGTGAATGAGGAAGACTCCTATTAATGAAAGGAAACGTGATAGTAATTCTAATGTGTCCCAGGAACAAAACTCAGTCCTAGAAGATCAGTCTTTGGGGTCCAGATGAAAAGAAAGACCAGCAGAACTCAATTGGTGTGATAGTCTAATCCTGCAGTAGCCACTAGCCACAAGTGCTTAGTGAACATTTGAAATGTTACTATATAGTTCAAATTGAGCTTTATTATTCTAAGTATAATATATATATACCAGACTTATAAATTGGTAGGAAAGAAAATGAAGTAAAATTCCTCATTAACACCTTTTATATTGATTACATTTTGGACTGAAAATATTTCAGAAATACTGGGCTTAATAAAATATAGCAACTAATTATCTATTTTTCTTGCATTTTTATGATGCGGCAGTGAGAAATTTCAACATAACATGCATTTTGACTCTTATTATTCTTATTTTGAAGAATGCTGTTCTATCTGGCAGAGGAAAACACATGGAGAGAAATATCTGTAACTTCTTTGGGAAAATCACCTACCGAAGCTCTTTGCTCTCAGTCTGACTCTACCCTTAGCAGCACCAGTTTGACTGTGTATGAACTCTGGTTCGCCACAGGCTAGAGAGTTAGCAGTTCTGAGCGAGCAGATGAATGATTTAGCAGGAGTCCTGAGGCGGTGCAAGTAGGTTAAAATTCTCAACTGATACATGAAGGATTGGAAGTTTGAGTCTACTCAGTGTTGCCTTGAAAGAAACTCCTGGTGAATTACTTCTTGGGGAAAAAAAATCATCCATTGGAAACCCTATGGAGCAAAATGCTACTAAGACACAGATGGAGCCCCTGTGTAAGAATAAACTCAGTAGCAAGCGTTTTTTTGTTGTTGTTTTTTTTAATTGACAAATTTGCAGAATGAGCTTGCTCGGGCTATTGGACCAATAGTGTCAGAAAGGAGAGATTCACATTATTAGACACCACTTCCTGGCTTTAGAACTGTGTGCAGCAAGTACACGTCCTGAACGAAGAAAGTCACTCTCTCCAGAAACGATTGATTTTTACCAGCAGGTCGTTCTAGTCCTTTGAAAATGCGTGGGTCTACATGATATTAAAAGGAGCCCTGGTGTCCTACTGGGCTTCATGTTGGGCTGTCAATGTCAAGGTCAAGAGTTGGAAGATGTCAGTGGCTCTGTGGGAAAAGATGAAGGCTCTTTCTGCTTCTGTCAAGATTGATAGCCTGGGAAGTCCAAAGGGGTGGTTCTCCTCACTCTCAATGAATTGCTAGGAGTGGCAATCCACCTGATGGCAGTGAGGAGCATTAGACCATTGTACTGACACATCAAAAGAGTTTGGAACACATGAAGATTGATGTCCTAGACATTAGTTAGGTAGAATGAAATGGTAGTGGCCATTTATTTTTTTAAGATCATTTTCATTGGTGGCTCTTAAAGCTCTTATAACAATCCACACATCAATTGTATCAAGCACATTTGTACATAGGCTGGCATCATTTGCTAGACATTTACTTTCTATTGAGCCCTTAGTGTCAGCTCCTCTTTCCCCCCTCCCTCCCCGCCCCCACCCTTGTGACCCCTTGATAAAATACAAATCATTATTATTTTCATGTCTTACACTGACCGTTTTCTCCCATGTGCCCTGGTTTCTGTTGTTCGTCCCTCTGTGGGTGGTGGTGGTGATGTTGGTGGTGGTGGTGGTGTATATGGTGTGATTATGTGTCGATCATTGCAATTGGTTCCCCTTTCTTCCCCTCCTTCCCCCTCCCCACCCCCTTATCCCTATCCTCCTGGTATAGCTACTCTCATTTCCATTCCTGGGGGGGTTTTCTGACCTGGTTTCCATGTGTAGTGAGTCTTTTCTGTACCAGTGTACAGGCTCCAGTCTAGCCTACAGTGAAAGGCAAGACTGGGGTCATGATTGTGGGTGGGGAGGAAGCCTCAAGGAACATGAAGAATATTGCGTGTTTCATCAGTGCTATTCTGCAACCTTCCTTGTGACTCTTCTATGAGGGGATGTACCATTGTCTACAGATGGATTTTGAGTCTCTGCTCCGACACCCTCTCGTTCTCAACAATATGGGTTTTTTTGTTTGCATATTTGTTTTGGGTCTTCTGATGCCTGTTACCTGATCCTGTCGATACCTCATTGTTGATTTTAATTCCCTAGTTGCTTCCCTGTCTATGGCACTGTTTGCTCACCACTTCCTTCCCCTGCCTCCTCCTCCCCGCAAGTCCCTTGAGAACTTTCGGTCCCATTGCTTTCTCCTTGGGCTTGCTTCCATGCATATTTTATATACGTAGGTCAACCAACAATAATGGAGACAAAACAAAAAGAAAATATAAGATTGAATAAAAAGAGAGCCAAAAAACTAGCCAAAAAATCTGAAAAAGCATACGTAATCCCAGGTTTGTCTGGTGACCTTTATGACTGTCTCCCCACCAGTCCTGGGGGTTTCCAGGAACTGCTCCTACGAGTGTGAATCATTTCAGTTTTTCATGATTTAAAAAAAAGAATTTTTACTTTGTTTCAACTAAATTAGATGATCTAATTATGGACCCCAGTGGTTCTTAAACTTCTTCCAAAGAGTCCTAACCTGCTACTAGAATCATCCACTTACCTTAATGTAGTCACTATTGAAGTGGCTACTGATAAAATCTTGCTAAAATTTTATTTAAAAAATCACAGCACGCTGCCCTCTTTCTGTAGGAGCCCCTGGTTGAGTTCCCACTGCCAACAGTTAGGTTCACAGTCATGTGCTTCACCGTGTCTTACCCTCTAGCTCTGACTGTTGGCCCATTCTTATATGTGATCTTTTTCATATGAGCTTTGGTATTTTTCCTTCTGATCTTAACTGGCACCTAAACCCACAACTTTATATTTAGTTCTGGTAAATATCATCTTCTTTTGAAGCCACATTTTTAAAAGGTCAGGTTCTGTTTGTATATGAATCCATTGTTCAAAAAGTGTTACCATAAAACAAACAAACATAACAGTTCCTACTGTGTTTCTTGATCCTTGTCATTCCCAAGAATTTTGCGCAGAATTGAGAGAACAGAAGCCCATGGCATACCATGTCATATACGCTTCTTCTCAGCTTGATATGGATCCAATGCCTTAAGTTGCATTCCATTAGAAAAGAAGTTGTCTTGCATAAATAACTCTATATTCTTGGCAAGCCGAATCTAAGGCAGAGGACCCAGAAAGCTATAAGAAAAGGGAGTATTTGGAAGGGGAAGTGGGGAAGGATGGGGAAAAAAAGAGGACCTGATGCAAAGGGCTTAAGTGGAGAGCAAATGCTTTGAAAATGCTGAGGGCAAAGAATGTACAGATGTGCTTTACACAATTGATGTATGTATGGATTGTGATAAGAGTTACATGAGCCCCTAATAAAATGATTTTAAAAACAGAAAAGAAAGGGAGTATTCGTCAAAAACTTAGGTTATGCTTCTCTTCACCTTCTCAATTGGCATGTGCCTTGCCATTTGGGTTCATGTAAAGTATCCAGTTTCCATGCATCTCTTAGCTTTATCATTTTGTCAGGCTGAGCGTGATTCTAGTTTTTAAAGATTTTTTTTGTTTCTGCGATATGGTTCTTAAATATAGGCCAACTACTTCATATAATGCTCAGTCATAGAAAAATGATTACTTCCATAACTGGAGGGGAAAATGGGCTATTCTTACCAAGGCACACCTGAAAAAACTCCAGGAGCAATTATGACTACACATCATTAGTACCCTAAGCTCCAGTTATATATAACCGTTATTAACCCTACTACATTTCCTTCTTGTCAATAAATATAGGATGAAAAAGAGTAAGATGTCAGATCTGACAAGGCTACTAAAGAGTAAGTAAAAACACAAAAGATTAAGAGATCAAAAGATGAGCTGTATTAGGTAAATTCACTGCACACACTCGCAAGAGTACTGAAAAGCAAGTATATAATTTTGAGGACTAAGGTGTGCCTGATCCAAGCCTTAGTATTTCAATTGCCCACATGTATGTAAGTTGGACATGGAATACTTGAATTTTGTGCTGAAACCTATTGAAAGCGTGGACTACTGCAGAGGCAAACCAGTCTGTCTTGGAAGAAATACAGCCAAAGTAGTGTTTAAAAGCAAGAATGGTGAGACATCATCTTATATACTTTGGACATGTCAGGAGAGACCAATCCTTGGAAAAGGACATCATGTTTGCTAAACTAGAGGGACCCAGGAAAGGGGGAGGTTCTCAAGGAGATGGACTGACATCGTGGCTGCAACAAGGGCCTCCAGCACAGAAAGTGTTGCGAGGACAGTGTCCGACCAGGCAGGGTTTCCTACCTTTGTGCATACGGGTCATCGCCAAATCAACGGCACCTAACATCAGTAACAACGTATTGCTAGTAGGCTTCTAGTTCATAAATGCATGAGTTTATTATAAACAAGACATATTTAAACATGTTTCTGAATCAGCGGGGTTGCTGTAGACAAGTTCTCTCAGTAAAGCAGGGAGCAGGGTTAGATATCCTTCAGTGGAATTTTAGTTCTCTCATTCTGCAAAATGCTTAGCACATGAGCTGCCTTCTCAGTCTCTGCTCATGCAGTTGTTTTTTTTTCTCCAAAGACCAAATTTTGTATTTCCTTCAGGATTCAGGAAAAGGTGAAGCAGTAAGCAGTTCTAAAAAGTTTCTTTTGAGTGATCGTGTCCTATCCTAAATGTCTTCTAGGACAGTTGCAGCGACTGTGTATTTGAAGTGTAACAACAATCTAATAGTCTACAGTCTAGGACAGAGATTGACAACCCAGGGCAAGACTCGACTGAAGTCATATGAGGGCCTTTAAAAATACTTGACACAGCGCTTACTTGTGATCTGATTCACTGGGAGAGGAATAGACCCAAGGCATATGGATTTTAAAAATTCTACAGGATTGAGAACTGCTAGTGCTTACTCAGCCTGAATGCCAGGAGTGGAGCCTTAGCTGACCCTCTGGTCAGCCATCAGTACTACACTGGGCTTTTCCACTTACCAAAGATCACTGATATATATATATATATATATATATATATATATATATATATATATATATATATATGAGTTTGTTTTTGAACATCCCTTTTCTTGTAAGGTCTTTGATGCTGGCACTAAGTCTAAACCGTGTTTTTCCACTACTCCATATTCGGTAACAGCTGTCTGTGGAATTCTTCATTTATAACTCATGTAATAAATATTTGCTTTCATAGATAATTAGAAGGTATCCCCTTTATTTCCTTTACCAGCTCTTTTCTTGATGATGCTTTGGTCATTAAACTTTGTCTTCTCTTTTTTGCTAATTAAAAAATGGCTTTCTCATTCTAGGAAATTATTTATTTTCTTATTTTCAACAAAAAGTAAACAAAGGCTGTGTCTACTGTAGGTAGAAAAAGAGACAAATAATCTTACTGATTAGCCATTCCCACACTACCAAAGTAGAGACTTTTTTGTTGTTAAGTCAGGCCAAAAATAACTTTGTTTAAGGTATATCGATAATTGAGGAAATACAATTTTACCTCCACCCACCACTTATCTGGATAATGGTCTTATTTTCACACTCTTCATCCTCCTGTTCTTTTAATTTTGCCTCATAAGCACTTACCTTTTGCCCCTTTTTCTTTAACTAGACACCCTTCAAAACATTAAAAGCAAAATAAAAGTGTTAGAAATGATACAATCTGCACCACTTAAAAGATACATCTATTAAAAGATTCCAATTCACTATTTGGGACAATGCAATCCAGAACACTAAAAAGATAACAGATTTATAGAGAATTGGCATATGTTAGTGATTATACAATCATTCATTTCCCACAGATTTCTTTTTATAGGAAACTTTGGAAAATCCCAAAAGAACTGACCGAGTCATTTAAACCACAACAGGTTTCTTTCAACATCAAAACCATGGGTAGGAGTGGGCGAGGAATAGTTTTGCATTTTTTTCAAAGGCATGGACAGCCTGGTTCTGACTGTGCAAAGCTGTGGCTTCCCTCCTATGGACGCCCTCTGAACAGTGGGTCGGACTTCCTCCTCTGACCACGGCCTCCTGGAAACATCCCAGAAGAGGAAGCATTTTTTCACCATGACATGGGAAAGGGCCACAGAGATCCAAATGCCAACGGACACTTCATGTGAGAGAGTGCTTCTACCCCAGCTTGGCTTCTTGCCTAATTCAACAGGCACTGAGGTGGCTGAAGACTGGAAGAGGGACATTTTTTTTAAAGTGGAGCCAGTTCTGGGTTGGACACTGAGACTTTTGACTGGAGGCCGAGTTCCTTGGGCTAGCTGGCAAAACAAGCAAAAAATTTTTTTAAAAATTAAAATTCTGTTGTTGCTGGGTTTTGAAAATACCTCATTCCCTGGCAACAGTTTTCTTTCTCTAGGAGACAAAGGGAACGGTTTCTCCATCTCCATCACACAACATTTCTAGTCTTAGAAACTATGTTTTCAACAAGGCAGGAGCCCCTGTAGACTCACTCTCACTATCTATGGCCCCTTGACAGCTGGCTTATTACCAAATGGTCTCAGAAAAGTCCTCCCTTCCCTGATTGTGTATGGCAGTGGAGTCTGCTTGCTGTCATCAGAAGGTTCATCTTACATGTATGACCACAGGGGCTCTGTGTGTGTGTGGGCGGGGGCAGGGGTGGGGGTGGGGATGGGCAGTGTGCCTAGCCATAAGCTTTCAAGAATACTCAAAGACCCTGATTGAGAAACTTAGAGCTTATAGTCACATTCCTTCCTCTCTGCTTCCTAGGAAGCAACATAAAATGTCTTTGAATGGGCCACCTACCATATTGATGTAATGTGCATCATGGTGGCGGCAAAATCGATTGATGAGATTTCTGGTTGGCAGAGCTATGCTACAAATCAAAAGCTACAAATATATTGCCTATTCAAACTTTAGGAATTGATAGTAAGGGCATATTCACAATTCTACACAAAGATTTAAGAATTTTCACTGAAAAAGAAAATGAGGAAAAAAGTTTGATGGTCATCATTGGGAGAATGGTTTACCACTGATCATAAACAATGGTGGTGTCCACCGAATGGAATATTATGTTGATCCACTTTTAAAGATTATCCAGTGATATTAGATAGGGTATTTGAGTTATATAGAGTAGATAGAAAATAAAAATAAGAACTGGGTATATTCCAATAATACCTTTGTATCAATATATATGCATGACTGCATAGAATAATGGACTAACAGGAAATACATCAGAATTGCAACCTTTGTTATCTCTATGCATCAGTAAATTGGGTAGATTGGATAGAAACACCCACACACATATGAAAGAGATTTGTACATAGATAATTATATACAGGGAGATAAAACTTTTTTATTAAGGAGAACAAATGCATTGTATTAAAGGCATAAAAATTAAAAATTGTATTGTGCATACAAATTATTAGCATATTCATAGTTCAGACATATTTATTAAAATAATTCTTGCTTTAAAGTTCTAATTGCCCCAAAATAAAAATGTCTTAAAACAAGATAAATTCTAGAGAGGACAGAGGGCTCATTCCACGCTCTACTGTCACAAGTGAGAAATGCTAGCCACGGACAGGTAACAGCTCTTTATTGGGATAACAGTTAGTATATGATAAAATCATAGCCTCTCCTAGCCCAAATTTACTGTTCACACATACGGCATTATTGTCTTTCTTAGTTTACACTTGAGTCATTACATATGACTTCACTTTGGATTATTGGGATGGCATAGCAACCTCAGAATGGTCACCTGTCTCTTGATATTGCGGATGATTAAAATATGGAATTGAAAGGCTGTCACACCTCAACAACAGTCTTGCACCTTGTGCATGAATCAGCTGACAAGGGTTGGCGTGTGACAACGGTTTCTGTCTTTAAACCTCTTTCTCTTTAGGCATCTGATTGTTTAAGATAGACTATTTTGAATTAAGGGCTGTCTGATAAAAATTAAAGAAAATAAACCAAATAATTTGCCATCTTGTAACCCAAACTCCTTTAGAAAGTTTACTGCCTCAAGTACAGAACTTTGTTGGAATTCAATAAGTACTTGTTGATTAAAAGAATGAATGTGCAATGTGTTATACAACACATTTCTGATGGTATAGAGTTATATATAGTTAGAATTGGCAGCTCCCTTCAAATTCACCGAGATCCTTCCTTAAATGAGATTTCTTGAAGCACATAAAATGACTTATTTTTGTCTAAACTCTCCTTTTCACCAATGTTCAGGTCCTATGTTACAAATATAAACTGTAGAAACATCACATCATTCCTATCTGGTATTATGCTCTTTTTACAATTTGATAAGTAAACATATGTAATTTTTAAGTAGTGAGTATTCCAGGTAATGAGTTCTGAATAGTATTTATTAAATATCATATCCTTTTCTAAGACACCCTGCTTGGCAAAGTAGAGGGCCAATGAGAAACTGTGCCACAGTGGCTGCTACACTGAGTCCCAGCCTAATAACCATTGTCAGGATGGCATGTAACACATTTTCACGATCATTCTTTTCAATGAAGATGCTACAGTTTTCTTTGAAATCACTTCACAAGTATAGTTTTATTTATTAAACCATATTCTTAGACCATACTTACCTTAACAAAAGAGATTAAGTAATTCAAGTTTAGAAAAACAAATTATTGCAAGATATGGCAAGATATACAAAATAAGGGGTCCTGGGTGGTAGGATGGGGGAGGGAGGGGTAAAGGTGAATCAAAGAATTCAAGAATAAAGAAAATGTTTTTTGAGATTGAGGGTGGCAGAAATTGTATGATTATGTTTGATTTAATTGAATTGCGGATGGTTACAATATCTGTAAGAATTCCCAATAAAATGATTTTAGAAAAAGAAAGCTTTTAAAAACAGTGTGCTAATCTTTGGTTATTACTTTTCTTGCTATTGGTGTTGCGTTCTCATCAGATCAGCATGGGCCTTGCTGGAGCCAAAAAGCCAATCTTACTCCTATTGAGTCGATGGTGACTCATTAGCGACCTTATATGACAGAGTAGAAGTGACCCTGTGAGTTTCCCAGGAGTGGCTGGTGGTTTTGAACTGCTGATCTTTCAGATGGCAGCCAAAGGAGAAAGTGCAATGCTTTGTTTTTTCTCTAGTGACCCCCTCTTTGGTTGGGCTTGAGAGTTGGTTTAGGAAACACACGCATCTTCAGCATTTGTACAATGTCTTAAGAAACAAATAGGCCCTTTAAAAATAATTCACAAAATTCATTTAATGAAGCACTAAATAAAAGCACTGTATGGAAGGACACCTAGGAGATGTTCTTTTAAAAACCAACCTACAAATATAGACACATAGATCTATTTCCCCATCCTCCTATATATATTTGCATGTACATGTCTTTGTCTAGACCTCCATGAATGCCCTTATAGGTCAAGTATTAAGGTGGCAGAAGGACCTTGGGCCTCTACTCAAACACTCCCTCAATGCATGAATACCTTCTTTTATTAAATTGGAACCCTATGATGCTCACTCTCCTGACACAACGGCTGGAGCCAAAGTGGGTGAATAAGTAAATGTGGTGAAGAAAGCTGATGGTGCCCGGCTATCAAAAGAGATAGTGACTGGGGTCTTAAAGGCTTGAAGATGAACAAGCGGCCATCTAGCTCAGAAGCAATAAAGTCCACATGGAAGAACACACCAGCCTGTGTGATCGAGTGGTCCCAAAGGGATCAGTTACCAGGCATCAAAGAACAAAAAATCATATCATTGACTGCACACCTCCATGATAGGATCGCTGAAGACAAATGGGTGCATAAGCAAATGTGGTGAAGAAAGCTGATGGTGTCCGGCTATCAAAAGAGATAGTGTCTGGGGTCTTAAAGGCTTGAAGGTGAACAAGCGGCCATCTAGCTCAGAAGCAAAAAAGCCCACATGGAAGAAGCACACCGGCCAGTGCGATCATGAGGTGCCAAGGTACCAGGTATAAGGCATCATGCAAAAAAAAAGATATAAGTGTGTGTATGTATGTGTATATGTGTGTATATGTATATATGTATATGTATATATGTATATATATATATATAGCACATTAAATGAAGGGGGAAGTGCAGAGTGGAGACCCAAGGCCCAAGTGTCGGCCAATGGAGATCCCCTCATAGAGGGGTTTCAGAGAGGAGATGGGTTAATTAGGGTGCGAGGTAGTACCGATGAAGAACACAGCTTTCCCCCAGATCCTGGATGCTTCCTCCCCCCAACTACCATGATCCAAATTCTACCTTGCAGGGCTGGATAGGGCAGAGGCTGTATACTGGTACATATAAGGGCTGGAGGTACAGGGAATCCAGGGTGGATGATACCTTCAGGACCAAGGGTGTGAGGGACGATGCTGGGAGAGTGGAGGGTGAGTGGGTTGGAAAGGGGGAACTGATTATAAGGATCCACATGTGACCTCTTCCCTGGGAGAGGGACAGCAGAGATGGGGGGGAAGGGAGACTCCGGATAGGGCAAGATATGACAAAATAACGATGTATAAATTACCAAGGGCACATGAGGGACGGGGGAAAGAGGAGGGAGGGGAAAAAAAAAAGAGGACCTGATGCAAGGGGCTTAAGTGGAGAGCAAATGCCTTGAGAATGATTGGGGCAGGGAATGTATGGATGTGCTTTATACAATTGATGTATGTAGATGTATGGATTGTGATAAGAGTTGTATGAGTCCCTAATAAAATGTAAAAAAAGAAAAGAGGAGAAAAAAATGATTAGGGCAAAGACTGTACAGATGTGCTTTATACAATTGATGTATGTACATGTATGAACTGTGATAAGAATTGTATGAGCCCCAATAAATTGTTAAAAAAAAACACAAAAAAACCAACCTACAGTATCCCTCGAAGAAAAGATGCAGAATTCTCCATGGTGTGAACTACGGAAAAGCCCGAAACCATACTGACAGATCTGTCCCATAGAAGAATAGGTTTTTATTTTGACTTTCAAGTCGTCTTAAAAATTGAGAACTGTCACTTAAAAGCCGGGAGTCAAACTTTATTTGACGGAATTGAGAATCTGGAAGCATGGGGTCTTTTTCTCACATAGCACCCATCTTCAGGTACAGGGTGACATATGCCCTGTACGCATGTGCCAATTCACATTTACCATATTCTACTTCTGACAGTCATTTCACAGCTTAATGACTATATTTCCTGATTGGCCATGGTAGATGTTTATGATTTTGACCCCTGTTAAAGCACTAATACAACCAGAATATTCCTTAGAAGTGAGGATGGCGAGACTTGGGCTAATTTACTCTGAGGGCATGCTCATGAAAGACCAGGCACTAGAATAAGACATCCTGTCAAAGGCTGTTGCTGTGAGGTACCATGCAGCTGGCTCCAACCCACAGTGACCTTATTCACAACACTGCCTCATCTGGGGCTGTCCTCAAAATGCTTGCGGACACTGTGCTTGAGCCCACTGCTGCAGCCAAGGTGTCAAACCGTCTCCTGGAGACCTTCCTACCCTTCGCTGTCCCTCTGCTTGACTAAATATGATGTCCCTCTTCAGGGACTGGTTGCTTCTGAAAACGTGTCCAATAAGACGAAGTCTTGCCATCTTTGCCTCCAAGGAACACTCTCCTTACTTCTTCTCAGACAGACTGCTTTGTCTTTTCAGCAGTCCATGGTACTCAGGATTCTCCAGCACCACAATTCAAATGAACGGATTCTTAGTCTTCTTTATTCAATGTTTACTTTTCACATACATATGAGGCCATTGAAAATTTTTTAACATCCTTGCTTTTCAATACTCTAGAGAAACCTTGTACGGCAGATGTACCTAATGTGCCTCATATTTTGATCTCTTGGCTGTGGCTTCCATGAGCATCGATTGTGGTTCCAAGCATGACAAAATCTTTGACATCTTCCAACTGTTCCCCATTTATCATGATGTGACCTAGTGGTCTAGGTTTGAGGATTTTGATTTGCTTTACATTAAGGTGTATTCCTCACTTTCAGCAAGAAGCTTGTGTCCTCTACATATTGAAAGTTGTTGTCAATCCTGATGCCACATTCTTCTTTGTGTAAACCAGCTTCTCTGATGATTTTCTCAGCATACAGATTAAATAACACTGTTGAAAGGATAGAATCCTCACACATAACTCTCCTGTAATAGATCAGAAAAAGCAAGAGAACCCCTCAATGAGATCTATTGACACAATAGCTCAAAGAATGGGCTCAAATATACCAATGATCACACAGACGTTGCTGGACAGAGCAGTGTCTAGTTCTGAATGATACCTGCTTCACCTCCGTGGTCAAGCTAACTCAGCATCAATTAGCAACAACGACACATGCACTTGTTGCTCTTACTTTCTTCTGCTCCAGGGGTTTCATGAAAAGTTGACTCGTCAGTCAATTCCACATTTGATCAGGCAGTTTGTTAAAGCTGCAAATGGGTAAATTCCTATTCTATTCCTTTAAGTGTGATGTATTGAAGGCTCTGCACATTTAGCTTATCATTTGGTGCTTTTAAGGAAATGATGAAAGACTTCCTCAAATGTCTCATGAAGCTGGTTGCTGAAGTCTTTGCGAATCTCTCTTAAAACCCATTGCTGCATTCTCTCTAGCTAAGAATTTAGCCAAATTCACCCCAGTTAGATGGCTCTAGAATTCCTTGGCATGTGCTAGACTTTGTTCTCCACCAAAGGCAAAGGTAATGCCTTTCCTACCCTAATAGTACAGAGCCAAGCAGAGGGTGGAGCAGACGGCAGATCTGCACGGGCACTCTACTTAGTTATTTCTTATGTAACCTAAGCCATTAGTTTTCTTTAGCACCTAAATAATGTATAGCCTTGTAACACATTTCCCACCATAAACAGCAAGTCAAATAATGCCAGTACTTTTTGACATCTACAGCAAGAAGCATTTCTAATAAATCCATAATACAAATATAGAAGTTCTTGCCCTGAATTTGTATTGCTACTTTTCTTCTTACTACTACCCAGCCAATGTTTTCCTCTCTTAATTTCTCTATTAACTTTAATTGGGCTCATGAGTTTACTGGCCAGGTGGGTTTTCTGTAAATACTCATAACTCTGTTTTTCAGGCTAGCTGTAGGATGAAGCGAAGCCACAGATTTGAGGTGGAATCTAACCGAAGCTGGAGAAGCTCCCAGTGCCAACCCAACTCCTTTCACCCGCTGAGGGTTTCAGCAGGCAGCACTTTTAATAAAGTGGCCTTGGTATTTTTCAAGGAATTCTTTGGGATCCATTTTTGAAAGCAATATTGGTTATGTTTCCACAGCTGAAAGCTTCCCGAGGAAATCAGGTTTGCCTTCTTGCAAACACGCTTGGTCCATACAGCTTAAAGAATACAATCTTGAGCGACTGGTTCTAAATGTTATGGCAACACACCCCCAATATATGTATGTGTATATATATATATCCAAAATGATGATACAAAATTCATAGGAAAACTTCTAATCCAATATTTCATTTCATTTTACTTCCTTTTATTATTTTTTAAAATCCCTTTTAGGTAGCATACATTTTGTCTCCTTCATTTATATAGGTAGGTGCATTGAGATAGTCTTTCTTTGCAATTTTCTTCCTAAATATCTTAAATAAGGGACAGACTAAGCTGAAAATCTCTCTGTGATCCTACAGGGCATTAGATCGTCTCAGGTACTGGCTGCTGGTTTAATAAAAGGATAGTATTTCCATTTACTCCAGGCAGGCTTAATGTATTGTTCTCAGAGTGAGACAGTCAGAATGAGTCAGGAGCCAAAGAATACACTTTATAGACACAAATAATCGTAAATTCAGAATGTCACCTTTAGGCAGAGGCATTTTTATTATTGTTAGTGGAGCTGCTGAGTAGGTTTGATGTTTTATTCTCTTGAGGACTCAATGTTCCCGAGTCCCGGAGCCCTGTCTTTATCAGGCTCACAAGGAGGGAGCGCAGCCAAACTTGCTTCCTATACTTCTCTGTGATTGATAGCAGATGGCATGCTTTAAAATAAACCTATCCATTAGCAGTCCTCAGTGTTTTTACTCAAGGCATTTACAACTGTCTCCAGCAGAAAACACATTTACTCCAAGCTAGTTTCAGTCCACAACAGCTGTACAGGTGCAAATCTCTCATTAACTCTTAAATAGTCATGGAAGAAACCATGGCTTTTCTTTTCCCTTTATTTGGGGGCGTGTACTTCAAAGCCACCATGGAAGTGCTCTGCTGCACAACAGAGCTTCAAAGGGTGGGGTTCTTATTAAAAGCGAGCATTATTAGGCAGTGATATGCTTTTATTAGGAATGTCCACATCACAGGGGGTGTTAGAGTTTTAGAGGCGGCCTGTATACATATACATTTAGTGGTAAATTATCAGTCTCACGGGGGTGTTTCTGAAGAAGTAGAAAAGAAAAAACTCAGCAAGGGTCTCTGGCAAAGTCCAAGTCCTTAGTTGCCTGTATCTCTCTACAAGACTTGTCTTCGTCTGTCCACCTCAACCCCCTCCTGACTTTAGAAAGCAGTCTTTATGACGAACTTTGACCAGTTTGGTGAGCTCATGGTTCATTTTCCTCGTGTTGTGTTTTTGTTTTTTAAAGAATTTGATTGAATTCTCATATATTGCTAGTTAGACAGGAGAAAAAACATTTTGGAAGTTCATTATTTGCCCAGATTATGCTCAGAGGAGAAGTTAGGCTTATGGACTTGATTTGTCCTAACAGCAACAGGGACGAACCTAGTTGCCAGGCCATTGAGTCGGAGTCCTGGGGGACTCTGTGGGTGCACCTCAGAGTTCTCAATGTCTGATTGTTCCGGGGTACATTACTGGTTTCCAGGAGCCTCTGAGTACGTACATCCCAGAGGCCTTTGATTGAACTCAAACTCTTTACCTTTCAATTATCAGCCTAGTATATTATCTGTCTGTACCACCCAGGGACTCCAATTTTCCTCATAGACAGACAAAAATTGTATAGTTGAGAAAGTGTTATTATAAATATTGGCAAACTCCTAATAGAGGTCAATTACCCACTACAGCCAAATATTGTTGCATAAAAAGAATTATAGTGTATTGTATGTTCTAAAACAATTTCAAAAAGAATACTAATTTAATCTAAACAACAATCCTTGAGGAAACTACTATGCATTTCTCCATTTTACAGATGGGCAAGCTTCTATGTTCTTTAGCCTTTTTAATTAAACGATGGTATCTTAACCAGAGAAATTCCTGTAGGGAGTTGAGGCATGGATTCTGATGTCTCACAGTAGCCTGGATGCAAATTCCATCTTCAGAATTTACTATCTGTATGCTGTTTGACAACCTCCATTTTTATCTTCTCACTTGTTTTTGTATAATCCTATTTTGGAATAAAAGGAGCTGTCATAGGTTAGTGATTACGTGTAGGGCTGGTAACCACAAGATTGGTGGTTTCAAGTCACTAGTTGCTCAACAGGAGAAAGATGAGACGACCTGCTCCCACAGGGATTTAGTCTCAGTGGACTGTCACTCTGTCGTACAGGGTCACAGGGAGTCAGAATTGACTTGATGCTTATGGGTTTGGGACTGATAATTGTGTCTACCAAATATGGTAGCTGTGATGATTGACTAAAGTAATATACTCCTATGTAAAATATATAAAATAGCATTTGGTACTTAGTAAGTGGCTTCTGCATTTTAGCTATTATATCATCAGTGTTAAATCTTTTATTAAATGACATTAAACCCTTGATTTAAATTAGTCTCCTCTGATTTTGTTCTACCACTGGGACACCATGCTTTGAAAAATATTACCATCCAAAGAAAACAATTCATCTGTTTTTCCTTTAAGCTTTATTAATCAAACACATAGGTGGTTGCCACTCGGAGACTCTAGTTTGAGTATGCTTTTTATTGGTGCAAAAGACCCTCAGGTCTTCTGAAATAATGAAACTGGTAAATAGAGCCCTCATTGCGCCCTTCCATGGTTCCCTAAGGGCCCATGCTGCCACAATGGTTACACCTGAGCCAACTTCACTCCTCAATGGGCAGCAAGAGAGAAGAAGCAACTAGAACCATCAAATCGGCCCCATGGCTACCCCGCTCCACACTGCTTTTGAAGGGTAGTCTGTAGAGGATTTTCAGAAGGCAATACGTTTGTTGGCATTAATTCACCAATACAGGCTTAGCATATACAGTTCCAAAAGATGATGTTAGTATCCGAGTGTACATAGACATCTTTATAACTCCTTTTCAAGATTTCTCTGTGTTTCCTCCCCAGGATGCTTGTACGCCAAAGATTTGTTTTTGGTTTTTGGAAGTGCATGCTATAAATTTTGAAATAAAATACCTGAAGGCAAGGTGAAATTTAAGAAAAATCTATTTTAAAAGGAAATTTTAAGTGAGGAACAGAATCTATTAGGATTTGACTATTTTATATTAGTAAACCTATCAGATATCCAACATTCAAGTACTTTAATTACCACCACTATTTGGTTATCAGAAACATTTCCTTGGGTTTTTGAAAATTAATTTTTATTAGATATCATCACAATTGGCAAGTGCTGCACTAGTGAATATTTTACAATTTTTGTTATACATTTTAGGGGAATCTGATTTGTGATCTGAAATTATACTAGGGCACCCTGCTGGGCAATTTTATAGGAAGTTGGTGTATCAATATTCCGCTCTTTTTCACTAGTTTCAGTGTCACTCTGAATTGGTTTAAGTTGGTTATGGCTCATACGAGTCTCTAAATGGAGAAAGAGAAGATGAAGAATGGAGACATATCAATGGCAATACATAAAATACACTTACTGGATTGAAAAAAAGGAGAATTTAGGAAGAAATGGTACTGTATTCAAAAATGAAGAAAGTAGGAGCTTGAACTGTTAAAGGATTTGGTTAAACATTACAATTTTTTGGGGGGGTGATGGTGGTAAAATGTACAAATTCATTTCATCAGACGGCATTCTTTCAAATTCGAAAGCAAAGTTGTTGCTTGGGGATACATACACCAAGCCAACAGTTCGGGAACAGGAATTACATCAGTTGCTGCATGCGCCCCTTCTCATCCTCCTTTTCTGAGATTTCCCCTTCTGTGAACATGAACTCACTGCCCCGTGTCTAATCTTACAAATGGCTATTGTGAATTCGATCTCTTCCACTGCCACAGGGAGGAGGCTCAGCGTGTACAGCCTCTCCACTCCTCAGTTGTTGCCTTGCTTGCAAGAAAGATTTCATGCCAAGGACAAATTTCAGACAAGAGTCTGAGAAACGTTTTGAACAGAAAGAGTAAGTTTAATGAAGGAGATGCTTGGGAAAAGGATCCATGGCAAGTCTAAAAGGCCCCACAAAACATCATGCTGGATCATACATAGGCTAATGGGGGACATCCCACCAAAGACTGGCCTTCTGGTGGATCTTCTGCTCTTAGCTGGCCCTCTGGAGTCCCTCCTCCTTGCAGCTATGTACATTCTGATGGTTGCACTTTTGGCTGCAATCTGCATGGTCAGCAGTTTGAAACCAGGAGCATCTTTGAAGGAGAAAGACTGGGATTGCTACTCGTGTCAGCCGTTACAGTCACAGAAATCCACAGGGATCTCTATGAGTCAGCTTTGACCCCTTGGCAGTGACTCTGGAGTTGATCAACCCAGCGTCCCCAGACTTCATGCTGTGCTCTTGTTGCACACCCCCAAACTCAAACAAGTCTACTCTAGTCAGTTATTTGGGGGATTGTGAATATCTGGTCTTTCTTCCCCCACCTGGTGTCATATCTCCAATATCTTAAGATTCTTCCATTGAGAAGAAAACATGTTCTTTTGTGCCCTTGACCTTCCTTTGTGCAGGAGAGTGTGTGAGGAAACTGTCTCCTATCTTTTGTGTTTAAGACCCCTGCCAGTTTCCTTCCACTTATCATGTCTTCTCCGCTTGCCAGTTTCTCACTCACTAATAACATACAGAGAGATCTTGAAAGAGCCTAAGGGCCAAGGCAGGCATTCTGTACTAGCTAAACTGAACAAACTGTTGCTTGTGTTAAGAAGACTACCAGGTCTAGCTTTGATTTAGGTTTGAAGGTTATATCAGGGCAGTAGTTGCAGGAGTGTATCCAGCACCCATGATTCCAAAAGGTCTGGCATCTGTGAGAATTTTAAACTTGTTCTGCATTCCTTCTCTTTTGATCAGAATTATTGTATCAAACCCCAAGGGCACTGAGGTGATGAGCGAGGCTGTCAAGCTCACAGTTGGCAGTTTGAAGCTACCAGCTCTTCTGAGAGAGAAAGCCCGGACTTTCTACCCCCATCAACAATTAGACTTGGAAGATCAAAGGCGGCTGGTATGTGTGGGTGTCACCTTGGCAGAGGGAGTTTGTTTTATCTTGAACGAAACTGTTCAGTGATGATCACCAAGCCCCATTCAATTCTGTTCTCTTCACAAAGGTGGCAGTTCTTCCCAGGGACAATTAGCCATCCATGCCATTTCCTCCTCGGGTTCTTGGCCCTCTTGCTTCCACTACTGCACCAGGGCACTGAAGACTAGCCTTGGATGAGAGATTGTATGTTTACATAACCCTATGTAGGGTAAAGAATAAGAGGAGGAATACACAACCTAAATTAGTAGGCTTGCGGGCCTGCAAACGTGTGTCTTTGGGAGTTAACATCCACATGACTGCAATTTGTAGTTATCTCATGAGTAGCAAAGCAAAACCTCACCGTGTGCCATCCTCACGATTCGTGGCATGTTTAAGCTAACTGTTTTGGAGAGTTGGGGTCCATCCATCTCACCAAGGATGGATTTCTTTTCTTTTTGTTGGTCCTCTAATTTACCAGGTGATGGTCTTTTCTAGAAATGAGACTTGCACAAGAATGTGTTTCAAGTAAGTGAGCTGAGGTCTTGCCATCCTCACTACTAAGGGACGTTCTGGTATTAGTACATCAGAAATGGAGATTACAGAATTTCACATAATTAACATTTGGAATGCAGTAGCTGAAAGTGCGCAGAACTAGGTATCAGGAGATCTATATTCTACAAAGAGGCACAGACTTGGGCCAATTATTCCCCCTTCCCTTTTTATTTCTCTATATGATCTCCTTCTGCCTAAGATTCATTTTTGCAGATTTCATTATAATATGTTACTTGGTCTTCTTGAGTCTGCTGTTCATCTCTTTTCTTCATTTCCTCCTTTTGTTTTAGTTATTCTACATTTAAGAATAAGTTTCAGAGTCTCTCTGACATCCATTTTTGTCTTCTAATGGTTTTTTTTGCTCCTTCATCTATGATGTCTTAGATAACTATTATCTTCAAATGTGTCCGGTCTTCAGTCATTAGTGCTCAATCGTGCAAATTGATTCTTGGCTGTGTTCGTCTGGGTAGACTAGCGAAACAAATCCAGGGAGACTCATATGTATATAAGAAAGAGTTTTATATACAAGAGCAGTTCAATATTGAGAAAACATCCCAGCCCAGTCCAGATCAAATCGATGAGTCCAATATTGGCCCATAAGTTTAATATCAATCTATAAAGCCCTCTTTAGACCCACAAAACACACACAATGATGCAGAATGCAGGATGATCACAGGCCAGTGGGTCTTCGGATCCATTGGTCGTGGTGTAAGAATTTCAGCATTGGCACGTGGCTTCTCCAGCACCCAGGTCTGCATCAGGGTAGGTCTATGTGGCTTCTCCTCAGGGATGTCTCACAGGAAGTCAGCCTTGTCAATTGTGAGTCTCCAAGGACGTAGCTGAGGGAGGGATAGTGTCTTTGGCCTCCAAGAAGGAAATCATGATTTCCCCAGAATCCTCAGAAGAAGGTCATGCCCACACAGAGGCCTCATTGGCTATGATCCATCCGATTGACAGTCTCAACCCCACCCCCACAATCTTAATCCTCTCAAGTCTCAAATTGACACCAGATCATGTAACTACCACATTGGCCTTGTCTCTTATTTCAGATGAGATATACTCAAGATCATACTTTGCCTCTTGTTAACTGGTTTTAATTTTCTTTTGCTTCAACTTAAACTTGCACAAGACGAATTGATGAGCTCTTCCACAGTTGACCCCTTTGCTTGTTCTGACTGGGGATATGAAGCTTCTCCATCATCTCTTCCTACAAATGTACTTGATTTGATGTCTTTATAGTCTATCTTGTGAAGTGTATGTGTATGGTTGCTGTTATGATGTTGAAAAGTATATGTGCAACGAATAACTCATTGGTCTTGCAAAACTTATATGATGCAGTCTCTGGGGTTCTTTCTATAACCAAGGCCATATTTTCCAACTGGTGATCCTTCTTGATTGTGTCCAACTCTTGTATTCCAATCACCAGTAATTATCAGTGCATCTTTATTGCATCCCTATTCAATTTCAGACTGCTGAAGTTGGCATGAATCTTTAATTGCTTCATATTTGGTATTAGTGACTAGTGTGTGTGTTTGAATAATAGTTATATTAACCAGTTTTCATTTTAGGTACATGGCTACTATCCCGTCACTGACAGCACTGTACTTCAAGATAGATCTTGAGATATTCTTTGTGATGATAAATATGACATAATTCCCCTTTAATTTACAATTTAGAGCATTCTACATTATATTACAGTATCATTCCAAATGGCCAGTACCAATCCCTTTCTGTTCATTAATACTTAGACTATGCATTCTATTTTATTTTTGACACTTGTATTTTTCTATATGCATGCTTCATTCATTTCATGTTCCTATTGCTAGTAGAGCTTGGTGTCAATCCCTGCTAGCCCCTGGATGTTCTTTAGAATTCAAATGTTCTAGATTAATAATGCTGTTCTCTCTGAAATAGTATCTAACTTTAACAAGGCAGATATGAGTAACAGTAGAGAGCTAGATAAAGAATAGATATAGTGGTCAGTATGACAATTACTGGTTTTCTTTTATTGCAATCAGTGCTTATAACCCTATTAGAAATACTTCTTTTTAAGGAAATTTTGACATTCTTCCATACATGTGTTTCACCATTATGGTTTAAAATTGCTTATTCCCTTGTTTTCTTTTTGTTGCTTACTTGGCTCCTTTATTAATTATAGCATAAAACACGTTCTACTTGTTTATAACCAGCCTATATTCCAAATAGTTATTTATCGCTTGAGCCTCCTCTTTGTTTTTACTTGAAGCTTTGGCGTAGTGCAGCTAAAAACTTGACATTCGAAATTTCTACATAGAGTATATCTGTCTGTATTCCTCTTTAGACTTTGTTCATCTCATCAGAAATATTTGGAGGTGCAGATTTATTTCAAATCCTGGGACAGAGTTTTAAAATCAGGAAGTTATACTTAGCTTTAAAAAGGTCACATAATTAAGCACCCTCTTAAATAATAGCAATTTTTAAGAATATATTTAACTTAATATTACTTATTAAAATAGTTCTTGTTCTTATAGTTGCAGGTAATACACAAACAAAGAAATTAATTCACAAATGTATCACTATGGCACCTTCACTTCTGCAGAGTGCCTCCAGTTCCTATTAGCAGTGATTGGGTAATAAAATGTCATCTTGTGACTATAATCCTGGTTTACGATAGAAAAGATGAATTCTGACTCTTCCTTTACTCTGTCCCTATGACTTGAGTAACCATGGTCCGTTAGTTGCTTTATTTCTCCACAAATTGTAAAGTAGGTGCAGTATGGTTCCTTTGTACTTATATGTGGTAAGCAAGACCATTAGCTTCTTCTGGTTGCCCACACTCTTAAAGAGCACAGCAATAGGTAACCTAAAAAGTGCTACTCAGTCCATCTAGGGCTTCTCTTTTCTGGCCCCCCTTCCTTAATACAAACAAGTAATGACATTTCCCTGGAGCCAGAGGAGTGCCTGGACAGTACCCAAAGATTGGAGTTGCGCCCCTAGTGGTGTATTACATTCACGTTAATCAGTTAGACTTCTTGTCACCTGGAATAATGTGAAGTTGGGTTTGTATTGTTCAGCACAATGAAACAAGCAAACAGATTTTTTACATGTTGAATGATTAACAAATTAACAGTTAGAAGCCTTCATATCCAAAGGCAAGAAAGCATTAAAATAAACAGAATTTACATTGACAATAAATAAATGTATACTTTAACTTGTGAGAAATGTGAGCAAATATATTAGCAGTAATTAGCACATAATACCTTAAATAATATTTTAATTGTTTAAAAAACTAAGTTTTTCCTCGCACATCTATGGCAGGACCATCAGAGCAGTGATCAGCCAGGTTCTGAGCAGGTGACTAAAATTTGGGTACCAATCAGGTGAAAAGGCTTGAGAGGACAATTTCTAATTTCAGAGATCATGTGGTGACTGTTCCTAGGAAAATTTCTTTTTAAACGTTATATCAAACAGAATAACAATATCATTTTATATGAATCATTTAATTTCAAATTATCCCAGACTGTTTTTAAATTGTTATTCAAATCATTCATCTATGGGAAAAACTGAAAGAGGACCATATCTGGAAGGCAGAAGGTGGGCTGACTATCAGTAGGGGATAGTGTTCCTGCTCTGGACGAGGTGAGACCTGCATGACCTAATGGAGTTGTCTGGCTCTGTTTTCTGCAGTGGTGAGTGGGTGGAATGCATCTGCTTTGGAAGTACACAAGGCAATGCTATATCCCCGTAGAAAGTGGGAAGTGAAGGAGACTAGCGCAGGGAAAGAGGAGGCATGGGAAACATGCCATTACTATTCTTGTCACCAAATATTGGTGACCACAGAATCCACGGTCAGGGCTCCTGACCCTAGTGTGGAATAATTGTCCCAGATACTATGTGAGTCAACGACTTCAATTACCAGATGAAATACTCTTCTTTGGGAATTTTTGTAGAGAAAATATAATAATATCAGATAACATTAGCTCACATTTAGAATCAAATAATATTAGAGCTGGGCCGGCCTTAGAAAAAAATATGTAGACAAACCCTTTCATTTTGTCCTTGAGGAAACCAGAATTCAAAGAGGCCAAGGAGTTAGTGCATTGCCATAGATTAATATCAGAATATTCCAATTAGAAGACAGCTTAGTAATTAACTAGCTGTGACTTCCATTCAACAACAGGTTTCTTCTGAGATCTTTCCAAGTGTTCCCTCAGCAGACCATTGGCCGGGAGAGAGGTGTGAGTGCAAAGAACAACCTTTTCTGATGTTGAAGTTCTCTCTTTTGAAAGATACCGCTCCAGTATGAACTCTTTCATTTCTTTAACGTGCATTTATTGGTTGGAATGAAAAGAAAAGTAATAATAAAACAATAGCATCTAAAATTTGTTAGGTCATTCTGTATACCAGCTACGGAGTGCTTTATATGCATTAACTTATTTGTTATCTACCACAAACCAGCAAAGAGGAAATTATCTTTCTCCATTTCCATTTGAGAATGAAAACACAAGTAACTTCCAAGGGTAAGTGGCTAATCAGTGCTAGAGGAGGGGTTTAAGCCAGATAAAATGGTTCTAGATAAAATGGTTCTATTTCCATGCCACTCACTAAACCATCAGGTAACTGAATGAACAAACACCACCATAATTAATTATTATTATTGAATTATTATTAATTATTATTGAAGTGCTGCAGGAAATAAGCAGGATTCAGTAGAGGACTGATGGAGACCCCCACCAGCCACAGTAGTCATAGAAGGGCTCTCTGACGGGAAGAGAGACGCCGAGGAATTAGCTAGGAGAGGAGCCCTGCACAGAGAAAGAACACGTGCAAAGATTTTCACCAACAACCGTAAGGAAGAGCCTGACGGCCTTTGGCGCTCTAACCTTATTCTGCTAATATTCTCCAATTTCAATCTCTCCTTTAAACTATTTTGAAAACAAACAAATAGCAACAAAACCAAAACAAATTCTAATGCACAGCAATCCCAGAGGGCAAAGCAGACCAGTGGCAAAGGATGTCTGACGTTATCCATCTTTACAGATGCAGACTGACACGTCGGCTTTCTGCCATGGAAGGGCCAGTTAGTTTGCATCGCTGACCTTCCAGTAAGTTGCTCAAGGCTTAACTGGCTGTGCCACTAGGGTTCCTATTTAACCACATAGAGTAAGTCAAATTCCTCTATTGGTGGATTTTGTGTTGGAGGTAAATTAGAAAGATTCTTTTGAAAAGTAGTATGTAGCTTTTGGTCCCTAATGATGAAATACTCTTTTGTTTGTTTAAAAATGATGGAAAAAACCTTAGGAAAGAATATTTATTTCATTTTTATTCTCTGTTCTATATGTATATATAACATTATATCACCTCAATTGCTGCCTCATTCCCCTAAAATACCTTTGTCTCTTAATAATGACCTTGATGGATTCTTGATTCATTAACAAAATAGTTCATCTAAATGGATGGATGGATGAATGGATAGATAGATTAGTTAAGCATCATGAAAAGTACATTGTATACTTTATGTTATTAAATATTATACTTGTATAAACTATATCAGTAAGTTATTTTGTAATGAGGCCCGGGGAGAGTAGTATATTTGTCTAGGTTACTCAACAGATTATTAGCATATTCTTGACTTGAAAAATTTGTCTGCTTGAATTAACAAAATATTATTTCTTACTCACCAATTACCTTAAATATGGATGGGACAGTAGTAAAATGTAGTGAAACTTTTTGACAATGAGGACCTGCAAGGACCCATTCTTCCTTCCTAAGGGAGGTACATATTGAAAGCAGTACCAATTGAAAGCAGTAGTTAACCCAACTCCATGCTTAAAATTGTCTCCCTCTTTTTCTAGTTGAGAATAACAAAATGTAGTCCCAGGGAGTTCCTTAGGAAACACACTCCTTAAATACTTACCACATCATTACCCAGAATTGCAAGCAATACTTTTTAAAGCCATATTGAATGTTAGTTATGGTGTTGTGTTGTTAGTGTTAGGTGCTAACCAGCCAGTTCCCTGCATTTATAACAGAATTAACATTAGTCATTCCTGTACCATCCTCAGCATCTCTCCTAGGTTTGAGCCCTTTGTAGTAGCCAACGTGTCAATCCATCTTATTGAGGACCTATCCCTTTTTCTGATCCCCTACTTTCCAAACACAGTGCCTTTATCTAGGGATCGGTTTCTCATGAGAACGTGTCCCAAATGGATCAAACAAAGTCACCCCATCCTTGTTTCTAAAGAGCAACCTGGCTGTACTTCTTCCAAGTCTCATTGGCTTGTTCTCCTGTCAGTCCTTCACAGTTTCAGTATTCTTCACCAACACCATAATACAAATGCATCAATTCTTCTCTTGTCTTCCATATTAGCCATCCAGATTTCACATGCTTTTGAGCTGATTGAAAATAGCATAGCTTGACATTTTCTTTTAAATTTTTAAAATCATTTTATTAAAGGCTCATACAATGCTTATCACAATCCATACATACATCAATTATGTAAAGCACATTTCTACATCCATTGCACTCATCATTCTCAAAACATTTGCTCTCCACCTAAGTCCCTGGCATCAGCTCCTCATATTTCCCCTCCCTCATGAGCCCTTGATAATTTAAAAATTATTATTTTGTCATATTTTGCCCTGTCCACATATCCCTTCATCCACTTTTCTATTGTCTGTCCTCCAGGGAGGTCACCTGTAGGTCCTTGTAATTGGTTTCCCCTTTCTAAACTACCCTTCCTCTATCCTCCCAGTAGCACCACTCACACCACTGGTCCTGAAGGGATCATTCGCCCTGGATTCCCTGCATTTCCAGCTCCTATCTGTACCAGTGTACATCCTCTGGTCTAGCCAGATTTCTAAGGTAGAATTGGGATTATGATAGTAGGGGAGGAAGAAGCATTTAGGAACTAGAAGAAAGTTGTATGTTTCATCATTGCTACATCACACCCTGACTGGCTTGTCTCCTCCCCGAGACCCTTCTGTAAGGGGAAGTCCAGTGGCCTACTCCACTCTGCACCCTACCCCCTATTCACTATGATATGATTTTTTGATCTGATGATGCCTGATACCTGATCCCTTCGACACACAGGCTGGTGTGCTTCTTCCATGTAGGCTTTGTTGCTTCTGATTTGGATGGCTGCTTGTTTACCTTCAAGCCTTTAAGACCCCAGACACTATATCTTTTGATAGCCAAGCACTATCAGCTTTCTTTGCCACATTTGCTTATGCACCCACTTGTCTTCAGCGATCATATCATGGAGGTGCGCACACATGATATGATTTTTTGTTCTTTGAGGCCTGATAACTGACCCCTTCAGTACCTCATGATCACACAGAATGGTGTGCTTCTTCCATGTGGGCTTTGTTGCTTTTGAGTTAGGTGACTGCTTGTTTACCTTCAAGCCTTTAAGACCCAGACACTATATCTTCTGATAGCCGGTCACCATCACCTTTCTTCACCACATTTAGTTGTTCATCCTCTTTTTCTCCAATGGTTGTGTTGGGAAGGTGAGCATCATAGAATGCCAATTTAATAGAAGAAAGTATTCTTGCATTGAGGAAGTACTTGAGTGGAGGCCCAATGTCCTTCTGCTAGCTTAATACTAAACCTATAACTATATGCACATAGATCTATTTCCCTATCCTCATATATAAATATATTTGTATATTTACATGCCTTTCTTTAGACCTCTATAAATTCTCTTTGCCTCCTAGTTCTCTCCTCTATATCCTTTTACTTTCCTCCTGTCCCACTATCATGCTCAGCCTTCATTTGGGTTTCAGTAATTCCTCTCGGTTGCATTACCCTTGATCACGCCCTACCAGGCCTCCTAGACCCTCCTCACCACTGATTTGGATCTCTTGTTGTTAGCTTCCTAAATACTTTAAATAATTCTTTTGAAACACATTTGTCATTTGATTTCTTAGCAGCTATTTCCACAAGAGTCAATTATAGAAGGAAATACTTGACAACTTTAAAATTTTCTGTTGAGCTTGGTCTTGTTTACTGGTCTGGCTTCACAGATTTCCTTTCATTTATTACATTTAGTTATAACTCATACTAAAGGTTGTTTTCTTTGATCTTTAAAAGTAAGTGCTTCAAGTCTTCTTGGTTTATATCAAGCAAGGTGTGGTAGTTACATAATCTGGTGACAGTTTGGGACTTGAGAGGAGGAAGAGTGAACAGGTGGAGTCTAGGCTATCAATTGGATCATAGTCAATGAGGCTTCTGTGTGGGCATGGCTTTCTCCTGAGGATCCAGGAACTCCTATGTTTTCTCCTTGGGGGTGGGAGGCAGTTTCTCTATTGACTGACTCCCTGGGAAACATTGCAGCTGACAAGACACATAGAACTATGTTAGTGCCCTGAGCTGGAGCTGTCACGTGGAGACCCTTGTCAGTGCTGAGATGCTTATGACACCACTGGATCCACAAGATTCCCCACCCATTGGCCTGTGATCATCCTGAACTTGGCATCACTGCATGTATTTTGTGGGTCTGAAGAGGACTTTACAGATTGTTATCAGCCATATGGGCTAATGTCAGACTTATGGACTTGATCTGGACTGGGCTGGGATGTTTTCTCAATATTCAATTTCTCTTGTACATAAAGCTTTCTTATACACATATGAGGCTCCCTGGATTTATTTCTGTAGTCTACCCAGATGAACACACCTGCATATTGCTAGTTTTCACGAGCCTTTCTCCCATCTTGAATCTACATTCTAGTTCAGCATCGCTGATTATTTGCTGAGAGTTCAGACTGAATAAGGATGGTAAAAAGGTACAACCCTGACAGATATTTTTCTTGATTTTAAACCATGTAGTATCCTTTTGTTCTGTTCCAGTGACTGCGTATAGGTCCTAGCTGAGCACAATTGCATAAGTATGGTTAAAGAGTACAATGGTGACACACAATTTTTTTTTCTGATTACACAAATTCTCACTCAAGATGCAATGCCATGGAGTCGATCACATTCCATGGGGACCTTGCTTCCATGGAGCAGATCGTGAGTTTGAACTCTCCACTTTGCAGTTAGCAACCCTCAACACTGCCCCCCTACACTGTTGCAGCTCCCCTTCATACCATTCTCTAGCCCTCATTCACTCTCAGTGACTGACGTTTGGCATCTGCATACATTCTGTATGTGGACCATTATTCTGGGACTCCCATCCTTCACGATGTTTCCCATAGTGCCTGAAACACAAATAACCATCTTTCTTATGCTGTGCATTCAGCCCAGACCCATCTTGCTTCACTAATGTGTCACGTATTCATGTCTAGCAGTTCCTTGCTACAGTCATTTCCGAATTATCTTCAGCAATAATTTACTTACATGCGATAGTAATGATGTTGCTTGATAATGTGCACATTTTGGGGGGGTCACTTCTCTTTGCAATGAGCACAGATGGGGACTGCTTTTGGTCTGTTGGCCAGGTAGCTAATTACCAGCTTTGTTTCAGTGCAGACTAATGAGTGCTTGAAGCACTACATCAATTCGTGGGGACATTTCCTCGGTATTCTGTCAAATCTTGAGCATTGTTTATTGCCAATATTTTTAGTATTGCTTGGAGTTCTTCTTTGGATACCATGGGTTCTTGATCACATGTTATCTCTTCAGATGTTGAATATAAACCATTATTTTTGGTAAGGTTATTGTATTTTCCTTTACCTTTCTTTTGATGCTTAGTGCATCACTCAATATTTTGCCTGTAAAATCATTCGGTTCTGAAATTTGAGATTTGATTTCTTTTTTTACTTCCTTCCATGTGAGAAATGCTGAACGCCTTCTTCATTTTGGGTTTTCTATCTTCAGGTCTTTGCACATTTGAATGCTTTATTTTGTCTCCTCAATTGGCCTTTTGAAAATTTCTGCTTAGCTTTTTGCTTTATCATTTCTTTCTTTCACTTTAGCTACAGTGTTTAAGATCAAGTGTAAGTCTCTCCTCACATCATGTTAAACTTTTTGTTCTTTTTTAAAATGAAATTTTAGTTTCTTCACAAATGATTTCTTAATACCATCCTACTGGCATTCATTCATTAGTGTTCAATGTGTTGATTCTGTTCTTGAGATGGTCTATAGCTTCCAGTGGGGTATACTTCAGAGTGCATTTTAGTTTAATTTTTTTTCAAGAATTACATATGAGCAATTGCTGCTCTGCTATATAGTTGGCACCTGGCTTATTTTAGTTGACACATAGCTATTGCCTCTTTTTGAATATATGGTAGATTAGAGTCCTATGCATTTCATCTGGTTAGGTCTATGTCTATAGCCATTGTTTATGCTGAAATAATATTCGAGATGTGTTTAATTCACTCAATTACTCGATGCCACATGTTCTTATCCCTACTCCCCCTTTGACAGAGCAAGATGCAAAGCATGTTTAATTTTATGGGGCCCCCACTTTTTCCCCTTAACATTTACGTGTTTCTGATGTTGTATCTTATCATTGAAAGCTTCTCACAATATTAGTCATGGCAGAGTTGGTATTGATTGCAAAAGCATACAATTGGTTTCAAATGACCATACTGCTTGACTTCAATTGAGGGATATGTGCATTCTTTGAAGGACCTCTGTTGAGTGTAATTTTATTCAATATATATATGATTGCATATGTGAAATTTATAATTCTTTAAAAATTGAATTTTAAAATTATTCTCAGATTGTTTTCTCAAAACTCTTGGTTGGTATTGTTTTCATGTCCTTATATATTAGCAATTAAAAAGTTTGAGAGTAACTTTGAGTATTTTAAAAGGGGGATGGGGAATGCCTGACAGACAATAATGTAGTACTCTTAAAGACATGAACCAGCATCAAAGTTCTGTGGGCACATCAATTGCTAGTGTGGAAAATTCTAAGTTGATACAGATATCCTGTCATCATTTAGAGATCTCTTGCACTTTCTTGTGTGCACACAAAATAATTATAAAATTTAAATATCCATGGAATCTTAAATTCTCTGAAGTATGATGACTAATTGGAAAACAATTTTTCATAGAAGTTAACTAGAAGTGCTCATTATCACACAACTTTAAAAGAGTAGAGCCAATAATTCAGACTTAGGTGACCCAAATACGAAACTCCCGATTACTACATCACTGATAGAACAATGATAACTTATTTTCTTTAACATGTCTATCTGAGGTGGGCAAATTTATTTAAAAAGAAAAATATATTCAGCATTAAACCTGGAGAGTTACTAAATGATTTAGCATATAATGTGATAGAAAATATTATCTTATGATCACAACGTGGAATGCTTGCTGGGATGCTTCCATAGAGTAACATTTATTGATCTCTTATAGGTGTTCTTCAAAGACAATGGATGAAGAGGGTAGCCATTCAAGAACACAGTAGTGTGTTTATTCTACTTTATAGGTCGCCCTGATATATGCTTGTTTTCTTGAGGTCTAACAAAAGGTTTCTTCACAATTGGCCCAGTGGGGAATATCATGATAAATGGAGAAAGGGCTGCAGTTGACCAGGCTTTGTTTTCATTGGATCCACAGTCAACACTCATGGAAGCAGCAGTCAAGAGATCTAAAGATGCCATCCATTATGTCAAGCTGCCACACACGAACTCTTTTGAGTATGAAAAGCAAGGGCTAAGGTACACCTGACCCAAGCCTTGGTATTTTAAATTGCCTTATATGCATGTGAAAGTTGGACATTGAACAAAAAGACTCTCCAGTCTTTAAATGCAGAATTGATGCATTTAAATTATGGTGCTGGGGAAGAGTAGTGAAAATACCATGGACTGCTAAAAGGGAAATCCAATCTGTATTGCAAGAAGTACTGCCAGAGTGTACCTTCCATACTTTGGACATGTTGTCAGGAGAAACCAGTCCTGGTGAAAAGCATTATGCTTGGCAATGTTGAGGAGTGGTGAAAACGAGGAAGGTCCAGAAGGAGATGGATTGACACAGTGGCTGCAACAATGGGCTCAGGCATAGCAACATTCGGAGGCTACTGCAAGACCAGTGATATTTCTCTCTTGTGCCTAAGCTCACTATGCATTAGAGCTGCCTTGATGGTACCTAAGAACATGTCAATTGGGATACTTATACTTGGCATATAAAAAATAAAGAGAATCAACCCCCTGTTTGAGGATAAGAAGAAAGAAAGCAATACAAGGGCTTTCAGTGAAGAGTTAGAAAGCTTCCTGATAGAAGAGTATCCTTGAAATGAACTATTTCCCTGTGCAAATTGACTTTTAAGATTTGTGACTCACACACCAGAGAGACTCCGCAGAATTCAGCCCAGGAGAGTTGCTTAGAGGGAAATTCAACACTGCTGGAATTCAGAGAAGCATCATAAAGATAAGTAGGCACAGACCCATGGGGTTTTGAGCCACTGGGGGCTTTTGGTGTACCTCAGTGGAGGCTGGCTAGGGCTTGACCTTGGCCCCGCCACTGTCTCTATCAGACCCGGGACCATTTGGAGCTTGTAGGGGGGCTTGGTCTCAACACAGCCACAGTTTGCCACCACCCACCTCAGGGCAGGGACTGGACACTTGCAGCTCCACCGGCAGGGATCAGGGTTCAGCCACATTGTTGCTCTTGTTTCCATCTCATCTTTGTGCACCACCCCCCTTGGTCTTGGAGGGCTATGCAGGGGCCTTTTCTCAACACAGCCATAGCTTGCTGCTGCTGCCTCGGAGAAGGGACTAAACTCTTGCAGCTCCACTGGTGAGGATCAATCTCTTCCCTATATCCTCCCTCCCCCCACACCCCACAGGCTCAGTGGGCTTGCTTTTTCATTTTCCTCCTCTTTGTCTCTTTCATGGTCTCTCACACACTACTGATAACCTCCAGACCATTCCCCTTGGCCTAGGGCATTTGCGCCTGTGCCACACCCAGCGAGGTGAGCTCTACCCTGTGTAGCTGGCCCGAGGCTGGGGAAGGCCCTGCTGACCTCCACCAGGGGATACTCTGCTCAAAATCTTACTGTGTGCCTGGGTTCCTAAGGTAGCTTGGCCAATACTCCTCAATGTTCAAAGTTGCTGCAAGAACCTCTGCCCAACCTCTGCAACACCAAAGCAGGCAACCCACCAGTCTTCTGGGTCACTCCCTGAGAGGGAAGCCACCGGAGGATAAAGTGGTAGGTTAATTCCATAGTGAAATAAGCTATAGGCAGTTCGAAGTCACATTCCTACAAGTCTCCCAGAGAGAGCCAGTGCTCTGACTCCCTGGAAAAAGGTACCTGGCTCTTCTAAAACAATGCAACACAAACAGCCATCAGCCCCAACGACCTCAACGAAAAAATGAAAAAACGGGAGAAACAAAAGGCAATGGCAGTTGACCTGAACATAATGATATGCATAGAAGTAGACACTGAGCTGCTACAGAAAGAACTTTTCAGTATGCTACTTGGAGTCTTACAGGATATGAGGGAAACAATACAGAAAAAGGATGAGATGATAGAAGAGGTAAAAGTCATAAACCAAAGGGAAATACAGGAGCTTAGGGGGGAGATAGCAAAAACCAGTAGCAGAGACATGGACCTTGAGAATTGACTGGAGGAATCAGAGAACTGCATCAGTGACTTGGAGGACAGCCAAGCAGAATTTAACAAATGTGAACAAAACTCTAATAAGATCATCAGAGAAGTTGAAGAAAACTTAAGAGCTATGTCTGATGCTATGTAGCATAACAACATTAGAATTATTGGCTTACTGGAGGAAGGCATAAGAAAGATGTCATCTACAACAATAGTGAGAATGCTTAGGGGAAAACACCCCCCTGCTCAATGAATGAAAACCAGGAAACCATTCAGGAGGCTGAAAGAACACAGCTAGAATGGATCCCAAGAAGAAGTCACCAGGGCACATAATAATTAAATTATCCAATTTTGAGAAAAAGGAGAAAATCATGAAAGTAGCTAGGGAAAAACAAGCAATCACATATAAAGGTACCCAAATAAGAATATGCTCAGACCTACCAGCAGAAACTATGAAAAAGAGGAGAGAGTGGAGTAACATATTCCAAAAATTGAAGGAAAACAATGCAAACGAAACAATACTCTACCCAGCCAAATTATCGATCAAGATACATGGAGAAGTAAGAGTCTTCCCAGACAATGAAAAACTCAAGAAATATGTCAGATGAAGCCCAGCACTACAAAAGATCCTTGCCAACCCAGTAGGGACAGAAAACAACACTCACTCACCAAGCATAAATAAGAGACATAGAACATAGAACATAGACATAGACATAGAACAACCTCACCCAGAGGGCAAAAAAGAGAAAACAGATCTCAAGACAGTGATGACTTAAGATGGAAAGAATTCAAAGGCTGCTGAGGTAAGCTTTAAAAAAAATTCAAAAGGGACATAAGAAAAAAGCTACGGTATACAAACACTCCTGGGGTGAGGACCAAGTAATATGGCAAGGACAAGATCAAACATGGGGCAACAAATGGTAGACAACTAAAAAGGAGGTTGGGGAAGGAAAAAAATAACAATAATAAAAAAGAAAAGGGAAGCGGAGTCACAGAGCACTCACCCACCCAAGGGGAGGGTATTATTTATACCTCTACAGGAAAAGAGGGACCAGACTTCAACCCAGTTCTCTAAGATTTGAATGCAAAATGCCGATGTGGAGAAGGGAACCAGTGGACAGGTCTTGCGGGCCAGTCCCCAACCCCAATGACTAAGTGGACACCTGCCCCTCCCCTCAGAAGAATTTATTTCAAAAGACTGCACTGAATCTATAGCTCTGGAAGAGGGACATATCTGATCAGAGCACACGGGAGCAGATGAAGGGGGAGGAGGAGAGAGTGGAGCACATCCTGGCCGTCCAGACTGTGAGGATGATGTTCCAAATTAGAGTAGCCAGTCAACAGAGAGGACAACATGGCCTGTCCCACTTTGAGACATGATGCCCCTCACTGACCCATAGCCGTATAGGGGACAACACCAGAAACACAGTGTGGGAATTGCACCTATCAGATCCTGCCACACCGAGGCAAAACATTAAGGGGGTGCAACAGAACAGCAAGGGAATGGAGTGGTGAGATCCCCAGGGAATGCTGAATGTGGACTTTGGGGCCAAGGTATGGTGCCCCAACAGACTGCATTGGAAAGCACTCCTAAAGGCCAACAAACAATCCCTGAACAAACTACAAGCTTTTCTTTCTTGTGTTTTGTTTTGACTTTTTTTGTCATTGGTTTGTTGTTGTTGTTTTGTTGTATATTGTTACTTGGTTTTGCTCTATTTTGTTTTTGTGCATGTTATTATGTCTGCAGGTCTGTCTAAGTTAGATAGGCTGGATGAACAATTGCAGGAGAAAACAACGGGACCTAAAGGTCCACGAGGACATGGGGGAGGGAGAAGTGGGGAGAAAGGTAGTGGTGTTAATAAACCCAGAGGCAAGGGAACAACACGTGATCCAAATCGGTGGTGAGGATGGTGTAGAAGGCCTGTTTGGGCATGAACAAGGGTAATGTAACCAAGAGGAATTGCTGAAACCCAGGTGAGGACTGAGCATGATAGTGGGACAAGAGGAAAGTCAAAGGAAATACAGGAAAGGACTGGGAGGCAAAGGGCATTTATAGAGGTCTAGATAAAGACATGTACATATGTAAATATATTTTTATATGAGGATGGGGAAAAAGATCTATGTGTATATAGTTATAGGTTAATATTAAGGTAGCAGGAGAACATTGGATCTTCACTCATGTACTCCTTCAATGCAAGAATACTTTCTTCTAATAAATTGGCATTCTATGATATTCACCTTCCCAACACAACCACTGAAGACAAAGAGGGGGAACAACCAAATGTAGTGAAGAAAGCTGATGGTGCCCGGCTATCAAAAGATATAGTGTCTGAGGTCTTAAAGGCTTGAAGGTAAACAAGCGGCCATCTAGTTCAGAAGTAACAAAGCCCACTTGTAAGAAGCACACCAGCCTGTGTGATCACGAGGTGCTGAAAGGATCAGTTATCAGTTATCAGGTATCAAAGGACAAATATTCAAGTCATGTGTGCTCACCTCCCTGATACGACCGCTGAAGACAAATGGGTGCATAAGCAAATGTGGCAAAGAAAGCTAATAGTGCCCAGCTATCAAAAGATATAGCATCTGGTGTCTTAAAGGCTTGAAGGTAAACAAGCAGCCATCTAACTCAGAAGCAACAAAGCCCAAATGGAAGAAGCGCACCAGCCTGTGCGATCACAAGGTATCGAAGGGATAAGGTATCAGGCATCATCAGAACAAAATATCTTACCATAGTGAATGAGGGGGGGCTTGCCATTGGACATATCCTTACAGAGGGGTCTGGGAAGGAGATGAGACGAGCCAGTCAGGGTGTGATGTAGCAACGATGAAAAATACAACTTTCCTCTAGTTCCTAAATGCTTCCTCCCCACCACCCCGCCCTTCACGATACGAATCCTACCTTGCAAGTCTGGCTAAACCAGAGGATGTACACTGGTACGGATGGGAACTGGAAACACAGGGAATTCAGGGCGATGATCCCTTCAGGACCAGTGGTATGAGTGGTGACACTGGGAGGGAATAGGAAGGGTAGGATAGAAAGGGGTAAATGATTTCAAGGATCTACATGTGACCTCCTCCCTGGGGGATGGACAACAGAAAAGTGGGTGAAGGGAGACGTGGGACAGGGCAAGATATGACAAAATAATAATTTATAGATTATCAAGGGTCCATGAGGGATAGGGGAGGGGGAAAGGGGAAAATTGAGGACATTATGCCAGGGCCTTAAATGGAGAGCAAATGTTTTGAGAATGATGAGGGTAACAAATGTACAAATGTGCTTTACACAATTGATGTATGTATGGATTATGGTAAGAGTTATATGAGGCCTGAATAAAATGATAAAAAAAATAAAATGTGTGATTTAAGGGAGATAAAAAGAATATTGTGAAAGATGCATAGACTTAAATATTTAGATCACATTTTCATAATTATGCAGCTTTTGGCACAACTTTTAGGGAACAGAGACACTCTGGGATGTTGATGATTATTTGTATGCGCTTTGTGTGAATGTATGTGTACATTCATATGCCTATATGTGTAGTATAACCTACCAGATAGATAGATTGTGTCTAAATAAAATGGTTTGGGGTTCGCAAAACGCTATTGATGACAGTGGAAGCACCAAATCCATTTATTTTCAGGGTCCCAACATAGATTAAGTCTCCAGTGAGTCCCATCTGACCGTTGTCCTGGTATATAAATAGCTTTGCTACCAGACAGAAAGCTTTCTAAAGTCAATTATGACAGATGTAGTTAGGTGAAATGCAATAATACCCTATGATTTGATCTTTCTTTTGACTCATTTAAATGTTGCATTTTTAAGATATTTTAGCTTTCTCTTCCACTGAGGTTTATCAAATGTTTTGGCTACTCATTGTTGTTCATTTGTTTGCTTCTTTGCTTCCTGTTTGTATTTTGTATGATTTTCTGTGTGTACAATACAGAATAGGTAGATGTAGATAGATGGCAACTGGATAGGCCACGGCAGAAAACAATGAGGGAGCTAACCACAATGAGTATGAGAAGAAACTATTCTGAAATTGATTGTGGTGATGACAGCACAGCTCTTCTTAATATGATTGAATTTAGTACTAAATTGGATGTTATGTGAAGTATATGCCAATAAAACTGTTTGAAAATAGATGAATAAAGAAATAAATGATTTTATACTTCCTACTTTCATCCCTGGGCCTAAATGTTGACTCCTTAAGAATTTGTTTCTTTGAATGCTTCCATGTTGAACTGAGGCAACATAGTTATTGTGTAGCACAAATATCAATTCTTTCTTCATAGACAGTTAAAAATGTCCTTTGAAGAGTCACCCTAGAGCATCCTTAGAAATGACATGCTGCAGACTGGATGGGAAAAAAAGAAACAAGAAAGAAATTAAATGAAAGAATGTTTTCATTGGCTCCCCTTTAAACATATGGAAACCTCTCAGAAGATCTCATCTACTGTAGGGAAGAGTACTGTGCTGGCACAGAGTGTGCAGGGTGACCCAATGGGTCTTTCCACCTCTAATTCCTGTGATATCGCAGATCTAAGAGATGGAGCCAGTAATTGCTTACAACATAACGGATATTTCTCTCGACTTTTTCCCCCCCCCTCTTCCCTGGAGCTCAGCAAAGAATCTCTTAAAATAAACAAAAACTGTGAGAAACTAGGAAAAGGCAGGGACTGGCCCAGTTTTGAGAGACAGAATGTGGAAAGTATGAAGACGCTGATTTGATTGTAAAGGATTGGAAAGCAAGGGAGCCTGATGCCTTATGACCAACAGACAGTAGTTAAAAAAGGAAGTGGGGAAAAAAGCTTAAGAAAATGGGTGCAACCCTGGGCTTTGATAGAAGTGGCCTTTCAGCCCCCACTTGGGATTTGCTCACCCCCAGGGGAAGCTGTGGTTTGGACTAAGATCATGCATTTAATTTCACTCAGAGAATCTATTGGACTTGGCACCGAAAGAAAGAATTTGCAGTATATTTTTTGTCATGATTAGTGTCCCCCTCACCACAACATTTGATTATTTTGGAAAGGGAAAAGTTAAATCCTTGTAAAGTTGTGATTTACAATTTGCGAGCATCCAGGTAGGGAGCATGGTGTCTGCCAGCTTGATCATGGGATCCATATATTTTTCTAGCTCATTGATGTGAGAAACCAAACAGTGCGGAGGGCAGAAGGAGCTGGCAACCTCTCCCTTGTAATCCTGGGCGATGTTTTCTCTCTTTGCTACATCTTCTTTCAGCTATGCGGATTTTTGGTCTCCACCGGAAGTTGTAGCAAGAAACTGGCAGGCAGGCGGTTTGCTTTTCATTTCGAATCTCTAGTACCTTGTATTTTTACCATGTGATGCCTCCGCTCGCACAGTTACGTAAATCTTGAGGCAAAGAAGTTCTAATTTTATACCTGAAAATAACTTCCCCGGGCATTTTTTCTCAGGCTTTATAATTAAGATCGGAGATCTCCTGGGTATTTTAATACATAGAAAACTAGGTCCAAATAGCCAGAGGGGAAGTGAGTGATCAAGTGGATAAGCTGATGAATATTTTCCTGGTGGATGCACGAGTTTCCCAACTGTGCTGCGTTATCCTCTGACATTAAGAATGCCGTTTGTGGAAGAAACATTCCTTTGAACACTCAGCTTGCTGAAATGGTGTCCGCCCCCAGGACTGCAGCAGGATAAGTTGGAGTTCCATCCCACGGGAACAGCCAGGCAAAGTCGATCCCCGTTCTCATGCACAGGACTGAAGTGGAGTCAGTTCGATCTTGAAATAAAATTTGAAGTGGATTTCATACTTACAAACCCCCACTCTTCCATTACGTTTAAACTCGCTGATCTATTGCTAGGTGGATTTGTGCTGGTTGGGAAGCTGTGTTGGGAAAGTATTTGCGTAGGTAGAAATCATGAGAGCAATTTGCTGAATATTGCCAATGGAGCAATGTTGGCGGTACTGCTGGGAGAAGGGGGACATTGCTGTTGTTGTTGACTTATTCTAGACTCAGCAGGGAAAGGGAAATGAATTGAATTTGTATTTGCGAAGTGCTCTATTTGTCCCAATGAGAGGAGGGTAGTTAAGGGCAAAAAGGATTAAGGACCAAGAGTCTGGGGTCCAAATCCACTTTGCGGAGTGATTGTGGGTAAAGTGGACATGTTCTCAAATCCTACATTGTTTCATCTGTTTAATGGAATAAAAACCAAACTAGCCTATAGCATTTGGTTGTTAAATTATTTAAAGAGTTAACATAGATATCGACATAATGGTACACAATGGTTGGCACATAATAAGAATTTCATAAGTCCTTAGCAAGATGCTACCTGGTGGTATATCATGGTACATTTAAAGTTCATTTTCTGTACAGGCAAGTTAAAAAAAATCTGCTTTCTTTTGTCACATTCATTCATTTATGAATTTTTTTTGTATTTGAACCCTCCTTACCAAGACGTGTGAAACCTAATCAAATGCCAGTTTATTCTATATTAAAGAGATCAGCATTAATTGATAGCACAGAACACTATCTCAAATTTTTAAAAATTCTCATATTTCTGTGACGTATGGCCCTGACTTCTTTTTTCATTCCCTCCCTTTTCTCTCTGCCTAACCCTGAACCCCAACCCTTTTCTCTCCTCTCCCATCCTTCCTCTACTCTCTCCCCATCTCTCTCTCTCTCTCTCTCTCTCTCTCACACACACACACACACACACACACACACACACACACACCCTATCTCCCTTCCCTCTCCAAAATTGATTTTTCTCAACGATTAATTTATTTTAAGTCAGCTGTCTCCACAGGGTGGCCAATATGCCCTCTAGCATATGTCCATGCAGCTAGCTATCCCAGAGGATGAATACCAAAATGCTGTGCTGTAGAGACAATTCTCAAGGTGAATGCTAAAGTCCACCCCAAATACTTCAATGAATGCATATATCAAAATATTATTTGTGGCCCACGTTTCCCCGCATATGTTCTTCTTTATAGGCGACTAATTTTGAAAGGCCCTTATCTAAACTACTGCAGCCCTTTGGATACTATAAACATGTTCACCCTTTCCAAAGGAGAAGCACACCCAACTTTCCCCCTGTAGAGGCAGTGAATTATTTAATGTGGCTCCTCGCCAAAGTCTCTAACTCCCACCATATGACCTTCCCCTGCATGGGCCTGGTAAGAAGGTGGGGGAAGAAGCTGATCGCATGCACCTGTAGGTAATTGTGAACCAGCGTCCCGGGAGTGATTTCCTGCAGTGTATAAAATGAGAAGCCAAAGAGCCAGGAGTGGAGTCTGTCCTCTGGACTTGAGATTCCTATGCAGTGAACCCCACCTGGCACCAGCAAGCAGCTATGCGCTCAGAAGAGCAGCAGCAGAACCAGGAGTCAGCGCATGAAACGCAGCGGTGGAAATTCCCAACCTCTGTGAAAGTCAAGCGGAGCGTTCTGGTGAGGAGGCTGGCTTGGGGAGTGGGTTTCCTCTGCACTTAATTGGGAAATGCGGACTTGCTGAGCCGTGGCACTTAGGCAGAATGCCTTCAGCTGAGGCTTCCGGGGCAGAGGCGTATGCCCCATTGGTCTTTTATTAGCAGGCCTGACGCTTTGTAAGATGTCCTGGTAAACAATTTAACCCTGGGCATTTGGCACTGGCAATGCAAGTTGTTAACTTCCTTAATAAATTAATCATGAATTTTGCCTGTGAGTTTCTGTGTAGCCATTGAAATGATTCTTAGAGACTAGAAAGGTAAAATAGTGGACACTAATTAAAAAACACTGTTGCTGCATTGCAGGTCCAAGTTCAGGATCTTTGAAGACTACAGGTTCCTCCTGAGTCTGATCCAAATGTGACTATGTCATGGTATACTTTCCAAGCACTAAATGATATATATATCAATTTTGGTGGAGAAGAGATGAACTTATTTAAGCTAACATATTAAAAAGGGAAGAAACAATCAACACTATCCAGAGCTCAAAAATCCTGGCATTTACTGTGTTTTTTTTGTTTTTTTTTTTAGTTACTTTAGCAGAGTTTGTTCTTTGTGAGAAGAGAGAATCCCAGAGTCCAAGGATCTACTTGCTTTAAGATCTGCTCTCTGAGCTATGTTGTTGGTGCCATCAATTTGGTTCCTAGAAACTCTATGTAGACTGTGTGGTCCTATACCATTCTCACAATTTTTATTATATATGAGCTCAATGTGATAGTCCCTTAATATCGAGTCGCTAGACGATTAATCTCATTGAAAGTCTTCCTCTTTTATGATGGTCCTCCACTAACCAGCATGATAGTCTTCTATACAGGCTCATCCCTCCTGAAAAAGTGTCCAAGTTACATGAATCAAGTCTCACCATCCTTATTTTCAAGGAGCATTCTGACTAGCTCTTCCAATTCAGATTTGTTCTGCCTTCTGTCAGTTCATTGTATATTTAATATTCTCTGCCAACATCAGAACTCAAAGGAATGGATTCTTCTTCAGTGATGTTAGCATATATGGCTATTGAAAAGAAAAAGTTACATGTTCGCTTCTTAACATTTTAACGAGCTCTCTTGCTAGTGGAATATGCCAGTTGGCTCCTTGACTGCTGTTTCCATGGATCATGACTGTGGGTACAAACAAGTAAAATGGAATCCTTGACCACTGGGATCTTTGTGCCATTTATTACGATCCTACTAATCGGTCCAGTGATATTTATTTATTTTTATATTGAGGCGTCATCCATAAAGAAGGCTATAGTCTTTGATCTTTCTCAATAAGTGCTTATTTATTCATTGTCTCATCTGAGAGAGACAATGGTCCTTCTACTGATGGTGAAATTACTTCAGTGCCAATGTTCCGGGGACTGACTCAGAATCGACCATCCTCAGGCCTGTATATCAAAGGCTTCAAGTTTCATTGGTAAACAACTCTAAAACCTCAGAAGACTGTCTGTCTACTTCCTCACAGAAGCTGCCTTCCCTATCTGGATGTTCACAAATGGTCGAACACAACTTTACATGGATTTAAGCTTTCTCTTTCTAAAGATATCTGTAGTTGGTATAATCACAATTTTGCTTAAATTAGCATTTCTATTTGTTGATTGTAATATATTCAAGGGATAGAATGCTATATGCACTGTAAAACCAGAGAGCGAGTAAGACTAAATCACATAAATTACAACTATGAAGATCCTAAGGAAGCGAAGGAGATTTCTAAATCCAAACACATGAGCACTCCCTTGGCCTTGTTTATCTCCTGCAGACGAACTTCACTTCACATTTAACATTTCTCTGCTTTTATTTCTTCCTGTTTTTTTTTTAAAAATTTCTATCATGAAGCTTTATTCTCAAGAGCTTGTATGATTTTAATAAAGGATAATTGTATGACATTGATTTATAATTTATGCAACAATGGAGAACCCCTGGTGGTGCTAACTGCAAGATCCACAGTTCAAACCCACCAGCCACTGTGAGGGAGAAAGACTGGGCTTTCTACTCCCCTAAAGAGTTACAGTCTCTGACACTCGCTAGGGTAGTTCCAGCCTGTCCTAAAGGGCCACTATGAGTTGGGAGGTTTTGGGGTGGTGTTTATCATGATATATCAGAGAATGTTTCTAAATTAATGCGGTGATTGTACAACTCTTCTTGATATGATTGGATGACCTAACTGTTGAATTCTATGATATGTAAATTTAATGCCAATAAAACCGTTAAAAATAAATTTGCCTTTTGAATATTTCTGATTTTAGGGACTGTTAAAAAGCATCCAACTTCAACTTCTGAAATAAATCACCATCAACATAGCTGATACTGAAATGGTTAAAATGTAGTCTTTTCTATAATTTAAACAGCGTTATTTCACAATGGCTTGGTGATAGGATTGGGGAAAACTAGGATGACCTGAAGTTTTAAGCAAAGACATTTCCCAAACGGTGACAGTTCCTTGTTGAAAAGGGCCTCTCTATAAGAAGCACTCAAACCAGTTATGACTCATTAATTTTTGATGTAATGACAATACATGTTTTAGATGCATGGTAATTTGACTTGGATATATAAATTCTGAGTTCCATTTACTTTCTGCATTATGAATCTGTGGTTAGTTCCCATTGGCATTTCAGTTAGCCGAAAGAGAGCGAAAGAAACTGAACTGCTCAAAGGCTGAGCGCATTGCTCTCATGGCTTCCAAGACCTCGGAAGATTTGTGAGCCCAGCAAAGGGAAAGAGTTAAGCTTATTCTTCTAGTTGGCAGAAACTTTGTAGTTTAAAATTACATACTGACTCTGTTGTAGAGACACAAGAAATTATAGAGCAGACACTGTCCAGGACAACGTATAATTTAAAACGTACTAGAGAATGTATACCGCATGAATGCAAAGTAAGTGAAGTGCTTCTTCAAATATAAGTGTTTTGCATAGAAAGGCAGTAATTATCCACTCCTAGGGAAATGTTTGCATTCATTCTAAATCAATATTTACTGTTCATTTCTTGTGTTCAACAAAACAGGGATTTAACTTTTTTTTAATTTTAATGAAGCACTAAGAGTACAATAATTCTACATTGTAATTGTCTTGATATGAAATATTGCTAAATGCTGATGCTATTTTGAGAAGGAGCAGTGTGAAATGGAAGGGTATCCTGATTTGTGAAATGTTCCTTTGGGAACATTCAATTCAAATTCAGCCAAGCAAGGCAACCTACCAGTTTAAAGCTAACTTAAGCTGGCTCCTTGGTAAGGCCCTTAACTAGAGGCATTCAGATGAGACATTGCCTTCAGGCTCTTTCCCTGTCCCTACTACACACACCCACTTCCATACTTTGTAATTGTGACTCAGTATCGACTACTGCCTTTTGGATTTGTGTGTGTGTGTGTGTATGTATAGCTGTGCATTGTGTGTGTACATAAGACTCTCTTATGTATTTTTATCTCTTATCATGATCTCTTACGGAATTATTTTTTCGACAAGTTTTCTTTCCTTCTATTGCCCTCTATCTCCCTCTGATTGTTTCCTTCCAAAGAAACTCAGGAAAAGACTGAAGCACACAAGAAACTAGCTAACATGAACTCTATACTCGGAGACAAGACTGAAGGTCTATGACATATTTTTATTTATAGAGCTTAGGATCTGATCATTCCATAAATTTTCTGTGGAGAATGACTACAATTTTTTTTATTACAGCTCCTAAAAAAAGAACGGGATGTTATAACAGTATGTTATGTTACAACATGAATACCCCTTTCCTCAGCACCAGAAACGATAATGACTTTGCCCCGAGTTTCAGGTCAGGGCAGAGTCCTTCAGAGAACACCATTACTTTACCAAGGGCTACATCAACGCTAAGTGTTCTGTGAGCTTATATTTCTGCTTGCCCCGTCCACAGATAGTGTAGGACTCAACGTTTCCTGTTGTTCTTCCTTTACTTTTTTGTTTTGCTGTTCTGGGGGAACTCCCACAGTGGGTGTTTCTTTGCATTTATTAACATAGTTAATGTTAAATTACTCAATATTTCCCTTTGAGATTCACAGATCCTGTAGCATCCCCGTATCTTTTAAAATGCAGATTAGGGAAGAGGAGGAGTCACAAAGTTTGCATCGCTTCTCTGCCTTAAGGTTGCTCATAGGAATATCAGCATGGAGAGGGTCTGTACAGAAGTTCCTTCTCTGTGCCAGCCTGCCATTCATAATTCATGCAAGGGCTTTGGGTGAATTACTATATGCAATATACTCTAGGGATGAATAATATCATTTATGCATTGTGATTGCGATTCTATTTTATCTTCCTTTTATTGACAAGAAACAAGGGTGTTGCTTATAGTTATGAAAATAAATGGGGTGCAGACATCATCCTCTCTCTCTCTCAGAGAAGCACCTTCTTTTGGCAGGAAATGCGATTGTAAACTGTCCTGTTATAAATGGCGTGTTAGTTCTCAAGATATCCCGTCTCAATGTTTGAAGTCACAAAGTGTTCCCTTAGCATTCACTGGAAGGAGCCAATGGGAAAGCAGATGGCTTAGGACAAGTTCCTCAAGTCTGGAAAATCAATGGGACACTAAAAAGGGAACTGAAGTGGACCGGAAGGAACCTCTTGAGGGTCATTAAAAAAAACAAAAAAAAACCCCAGAAACTGAATATGAACAGAGTTTTTACACAAGAAATAGGGAGGGGCAGCAAAACCATTCTCCTACACTCCACTTAAATATGTCATAGTGGAGATGTTTTCTGCACGGCCCATAAAGGATAATGAGGGAGACTTGGATAGCTTTACAGGAATTTCCTGTGTAGCCTCTCACAACAACATGATCTGAGTTTAAGCAATCAATGAGTGCAGACCCCAAAATGAAAAGGGTTGACGCCAGCTGGTTGGGACTGTTCTTTTGCTAATTGCATGCTGGTACAAATGTATACCTAGGGGTGGGGGTGGCGGGTGGTGGCTGGAGACGCAAGTGAGGATAGCAGTGAGTAGAATCTGGGATTTCACTGACTTAAGTTGAGGTATTGTAGAAACCTTAACATTATCCATGATTTTACCTCTGCCTGGTAATTATTTATTATAGGTCAACATAAGGATTGGTCTGAATTCTTCATTTCATATTACCATATTGGAAACAGAGTCATTTCTTTTTATCAGTTGGGGTTAAAAATTATATATTATTCCTCTCCTATTGCAATCAGTTCTATGATTATTTCTGTATATGACCAAGCCAAACTTTTAAAAAGACAGGTTTTGAGAAGCATAAAAAAAGAACATACAGATTGAAGTATTTGTAATGAAAAAGTTAGTTTCTCTTAATTGTTCTTTTTATAGTACCTTTGCTGCTCTTAGAAAAAGTCAACGATGAAGAGAAATCTTAACAATTCTGTCCTGTGGCACTGAGAACGCTTGCATTGACCTTGTATTCACACTCTCTGAATATAAAGCATGTTGAATGAGAGGATAGTTGAATTTGTCTGTACATAAAATTATTGCTACATCCTTAAAAAGGCTGCCTCCCAAGAATAAAGTAATATTTTCTGTGGAAATTTAGGCAAATATTCATCAGTCAGTTACTTAACAGGTATTAATTGCACTCCTACACTTTCCCACCACTCCCCCAACTGGTGAGAGCAAGTTGAAGCAGACACCTGCCGACAGAAGTGAAAGCGTGGTGCTCCAATATTCTTATTTCATTCTTTCCCCAACCAACACTCATGTACTAGAACAATATGTGTAATAGAGTGATCTTATTTGAAGACTGAAATCTTGTATGTAAGACTGAAACAATGATGCTCTTTGGATACAGGATCTTAGAAAAGAAGACGTTCTGGAGTTATGCTCAATGACCCACACGAAGCGTAAAACACGCCTTTCTTTACATGCATGCATTAGGCACAATGACCTTGGTTATGATTCTGTTTTTTCTAGCACCTGGGACACTGATGGAGAGATGATAGAATGAAGCACTGAACCAAACTCAATCGTCATCTGCAGCTGGGTCTTTTCTCCCTCCATTGGCGTTCCGTGCCAGATCACTAATCGTTAGACATCTCTTGTCATGATGTTTTCATTCTGTCAGGCACTCATGAATGCTTGTTATTGGACCCTGTTATACTCCTAAAAATCATTGAGGATATTCAATAATTACAATTTACTTCTACTAATATTTATCATACTAGAAATTAAAACATACATGACAATATCAGTTTATTTCACTTTTTAAAAGATTTAAACAGATCCACATGTTGAGACAAATAGTAAGTTTTCATGAGCAATAACTATTTTCCACAGCAAAAACATTATTAGTAAAAAGAATGGCATTATTTTGTAGCCAGCAAATATTTTAATGCTTATTTTAATAAGAGACACATAGGGTCTCTATTTCTGCCATCTGTTGTCCCATCAAGTATAAAACATTTAGAAAACTCCATTGTATTCTCAGGACAGAATAAGAGTGGGGAAGATAAATAACATCTTAATATTAACATACAAATAAACTTGATTTGGAAAATCTGCATATGAGTCTCAGGAACCCTAATGTACCCTCTAGCATCACTGTACTGTTGCAATTGCTATTGTTAGGTACCATGGAATCCATCCGACTCAGAGCTCTCCTATGAGCAACAGAACAAAGCACTGCTAGCTCCTGCGCCATCCCACACTGGTTCTTACTTTGGAGGCCACTGTAGAGGCCACCGTGCCAATCCATCTTGTCTAGGGGCGTCCTCTTTTCTGCTGTCCTTTCCTTTACCAAACATGATGTCCTTTCCCAGGAACAGATTTCTCCTAACACTTTGCCAGTGAGTGTAAAACGCTGAGCAAAATCAAGTGTCTATCTATGCCCGCCCCGCCCCCGCCGCCCCCACAGGAGGAGTTCAGTATGACAACAAGCACCTGGGAGGGACTCGGTGACACCTTAGCGCTCAGATAACGTCAATGATCATTTTGTACCTGGCTGAGCCATCATGCAGATAGATTTTTCACCACAAATCTCTTCTTAGGGTGACTTTCTTAATGTTTGAAACAAAGGAGCAGAATATTGGCGAGGGGTGGGGGTGGGGGGTTGCTTTTTCAATCAGGATCAGAATGATGTAGCCGAGACTCAGGGTTTCTGCAATCCTTCGGAAGTAGCTGATCCGGTCGTTGTTAGCTGTTGTCTTGGCCACTCGGACTGACGTCTAGCTGCATGAAGTGTCGTTGGGCCTCCAACTCTTCACGTCTTTGAGAAGCGTGAGCGCTTTGGGGGAGCGCCATTCTTCACGCATCTCGCAGGGAGCTCCCCTCCTTTTTTGCCCACCCTCACCTTCCTGAGCCAAATAGGATGTTCTTTCAAAAGCAGCTTGTTTTCTCGTGTTTCATCTTCAAAGTAAGCAGGACAAGGTTTCATCATGCTCAATTTTAAGGAATATACTGTCTGTACTTCTTCCCAATAGAATTTGTCCATTGCTGCAATTGTCTGGGGGCATATTCATCACCCCCCCTCCAGTGCCATATATAAAATGCACCCATTCTTCTTTGAAATTTTTTCATTATCCAGTTTTTGCATGCATTTAAGTCAGCTGAAAGGACTACAGCTTAGGACATGCTCATTCTAGTAATCCATGTGACATCTTTGTTTATAGCATTAAAAAGACCCTATTTTTGTTGTTCCTTTGGCTAATATAACACATCAATTGCGTACTTGCCTGCTGCTTCCATAGTTGTGAATGTTGGTTCAAGTTGAAAGACACCCTTGACAACTCCAGTAACTGCATCATTTATCATCATGTTGTTAGTTGGTCCAATAATAAGGATTTCCAGTTTATTTTATTTCTTTTTAGTGTTCTGGTATAATCCTTGTTGAAGGACATGGTCTTTGACCTTCATTGGCAAATGCTTCAAGTTGTCTTCATTTTTGACAAGCCAGATTGTGTCATCTGTTTATTAGAGATGGTTAAACCCACATCCAAACCTACTGCCTTCAAGTTGATTGCAACTCAATTCCATACATCGGGCAGAATAGAACTGCCTTGGGGTTTCCTAGACTCCACATATTTATGAGAGCAGAAGGGCTAATATTTCTCCTAGGGAGTGGCTGTTGGGTTTGAGTCAGTGACCTTGAAATGAACAACACAATTTTTATCCCCCAGAGATACTAGGGCTCCTATGCAGGTTCTTCGAAGTTCCTAAATTATTTTCAGAATCATATGAGTTTTAAGGCTAACTGGATATTGGTATTGTGTTATGTGGTATGGTTGAGGTTTCACTAAGTATGTACCTGTAAGGTGCTACTACTTCATCATAATGCTTATATAAGCCAATTTACAAAGCCAGACATTTTAGCTAGGTATAACTATCTGAAAATTAAAGCCTGTCCAAAATATTTAAAGTCTTGAAAAAATATTTCTATAGTCTTAAGCAGGCTTTTGATATTAGTGGTGTGAAGAGCAATAATTCTCAGCCATTTGTTTAGCTAATACTTATTGACCACCTGCTTGCTATGTGCCATGCAGACTTAACATATAAGCTATTGGGAGATGTGGTTTCTTACTTCAAATGTCTTCCAGCAGAGTGAAGTATACTCATAACTTAGGACAGTTAATTATATGGAGTAATGAATATTAGGATGGGGAGAGAGCAAGATGCTTTAGACATAGACAGGAAGAGAAGTCTAGTGACCATAAAATACCTGGGGAGTGGGTGGAGTTGGCCTGGCTAGAGTGGGATGGGATTGAGAAAGCCTTGCAAGAAGAAGAGGGGAGATATAAGATAAATTGTTTATTGATGTGAGAGCATTTCAGATGAGAAGAACGAAGAGAGTGCAAAATGATAAGTGAGGGGTTAAAAACACGAACAAGGAGAACAGAAAGCACTTACCAAGAATCTGAGGTTTTTAAACTTTTAGACAGCCCTCAATGAGTTCTCCTTAAAAAGGACTCATTAAAAATGTTTGAGTTTCACTCTCAAAGCAATTTGGACATTGACGTCAAGAATCCTTAAGCGACCGACCCTACAGAGAGGGAATACAGTTCTGTGGAGGGCAGCCGACGCGAGGAGGGAAGTGCAGGGATGCTACAGCTATTAAGAGAGTTGAACAAACAGGCTTTAATGATTGCTATGTATGTGGGAATTGGGTAAGGTAGAAATTTTAGAGTAATGCCAACATGCCTGTCATTAGTAACTGATTATTTTAATTGAAGCAGGGATTCCAGGCGATGGAATACATACATGGGTGCGGAAGAGAGAGAAAGCGAGGAGATGTGTAGCACTTTTGAGGTATCCATGTGGAGCTGTTCAGTATTCCATGCTGTATCCATTCTTTATGCTCTCTGAACAAATTTCTACAAACTGAGTGACATAACAAAACTTTGTTCTCTCATCGTTCTGGAGGCTACATGTCCGGAAACAGAGTATAGGCAACATTGGCTCCTAAGGAGGCTCTAAGATAAGATCATCTGCTCCATGCCTGTCCTAAGAGCTGACGCTGTCGGCAATCTTTGACACTCCTGGTCTGTGGCAGCATACTGTGATCTTTGCCTCAGTCTCCACGTGGCCGCCTTCCTTCTGTTTCTGGCGGTCTGTGTCATTGCTCCATTCACCATGAAAAAGCACAGTTCACATTAGTTTAGGGCCCAGTTTACTCCTTTCTTACTTATGTTAATAAAATAACAGCTACAAAAATCCCATTTCCAAATAAAATCACATTCAGAGGTAGTAGGGACTAGGACACCAATATATCTGTTGGGGAAATAAAATAAAACTAAGAATGCATGACGTCTATGCCATCCACGAGGTTACAGAACCCCTCAGATGGAATGTCTGTGGAGTTTATGACATGCACTGAATTATGGACCCCACCAGACAAAACCCTGTTAAGTGAACACCTTGACTTTGATGTGTCTCATTGTTACATTGACACTACAATGCCTATTGTAGTGTCTGGTGTATAAGAGAAAGATTCTCACTACGTATTGATAGAAAAAGTAAAGGAACAGATGTCATGAATAAGTAAATTTTAAAATCAGAGGATAGACTTGGAATGGTTAGATAGATTTGGAATTCATGGGTGTAAGTATAATTTGAAAGTCATTGAAGGAAAAAGAATGGTTGAAAAACCCAGGTAGACATTTAGTAGGGTGACATGAGAAGAGACAGTAAAAAGTATCAGGAGAAATGATGATGGCAACATATGTACAAATGTGCTTAACACAATGAATGGATGGATGGATGGATTGTGATAAGAACTGGAAGAGCCCCCAATAAAATGATTAAAAACAATAGATAGAGAAACTGATTGTGGTGGCCATTGCACAGCACTGCTTGATGTGATTAAACATTATGATATGTAAGAGCTTCCAATAAAAAGGATTAAAAACAGGAAATTATAAGGTATTTCAAATTAACAGTGTTTTGTAAACAAGAGAGATGAACTCTGTATCTTAAACGACATCTGAACCTATTGAAAGAATAGAAGAGAATATGGCAAACCAGACTTGAACATGCGTTATGGACTCAGTGAGCTATGAAAACTGGGCAGCATATAAGGAATGTAATACAACGGGACCTGCAGGGGTCGGAGGGAGTTTATAACTCTACCTATCCAAACCTGCTAAGTAAGAAAGAACACAATTCTCTTCCTTCAGTTTCGATGTTGGCTACACTTATTACCTTCCAATCACATCCCGCTCCTGGGGGCATGTCCTAACAAGGAAGCAAGAGGAGGGGTCCACAAAATGCATGAGACAAAAACCCATTATCTTTTACTCCCATGTGCCCCAGAGTTTCTGAAGCTCCCTAGGAGATAAGCCTAGGAATGGGAACGAAGTGGATGCTGCATAGAACAACAACAACAACAACATGACAAAGAGCCATTATGTGAAAAGAAGCCAGACAACTGTGGCCATCTGCTCCACAGATAAATTTGGAGAGAAGATAAAAGCAAAGCCTTCTTCGTTGGCAGTAGCAACAAGTGGGTCATTGGTACCTCTGGCCAGAACGGTGTAAATAGGGGGCTGCTCGGCATGAGAGTGGAATCTAGTGAAGAGTGAGAATTGGGTGATAGAATGAGAATAGCTGGTGTAGACAGCAGCCATCTTTAGAAGTTTCGCTGATACACAGAGAAGAGGGAATTTGCTAATATGACTTGGAAACATTCAGAATCGTCGAGAAAACAGCTTTTCCCTAAGTAGAGATTTTCTAAATCTTATGGCCAGTCATAAGAGTTATAAAGCTTTCATAACCCTACACGGGCACATTTCCGTGTCTGGGCCATTGCCCCCAGACTGGAACCTGTTGTCCTCCTTCGGGGAGAGCAGGCTGTTGCACAATTCATCAAGAGGCCTTGTTTTTCAACTAAAAATCTTGACCACATGCTTTATCACTTTAATGCGCATAATTCCTAATATTTCTGGTTCTGCACTTTTCTCTAACTGGGGGTTTAAGTATTCTGGGGGAAGGGACTTTTTGGGTTCTCAACATCAACTGCTTTATTGGACATGAAAGAATGTTCATGTTGAGAGAATGCTGATTGATTCGTTTCTTGAGTCTTAAGAACATTGACTAAAATGACATTCTTTTGAAAAACTTCACAAGAAAAACCATACATAACCCCCTCTTAAGTTTCATTTGATATCCTCCCTGGCTGTCTTTTACCATCTTTCTTATGCAAAGCTGTTATGAAATGCATGGGGAAACTAGCATTCTTATTTTTTTTGCATGTTAAGATAGAATAAACTTTTAGATTGGAAAAATTGAAAACAAACTGAAGCCAATAAAAATTGTACTTTACTGCTTTATATCTAAAAATGGCACAACCCAATTTAAGCTATTTTTAAAACCTGTATATTCATGCAGTTTGCATACCAAATGAAAATTGGTGAGCTATAAACCTTTGAAAAACAGAGTTTATAATGGAAACTGTAATTGACCCTGAAGTAAAACATCAAAAATACAATACTATATAATACAAAGGCCAGGGCTTGGGATCCCATCTCTGTTCTAACCTCAGACTGGCACACTAACCCAACACCACAAAGCTAACTAATAGTTATATTCAGAGATGTTTTCTTCTTGCATGGCAGGGAAAGGGGGCATGTGATCCAATAGCCACATAGAGCTAAGCTTCAGAGAACCAGTAACTGCTTTAATGAATTCATGGCATGGGAGCCAATGTTCTATTAATTGGACTTGCTTGGAAAAATCTTTTAATTAAAATAGAAAGAGAAGGAAAAAGAAGGGGGCAGCACCATTCCTTAACGTTGTGCTGTGTCGCATCATGGACTGGGGGTAGGTAACATTATACTACAGGATGCAGTGGGGGCAGAATGTCCCGTGGTCAGGAAGGCTCATGGAATTCCCGAAAATGCTCTCAAAATACTTAGAGTTGTCTTCACCTTTGCTCTAGTTCGTAGCTGATCCACAATTCCAATTTCCAAGCTGTAACTATCGATTTTATCATAAGAAAATGTAATGGAAACAAAGGAGGAAAGATACGAATATTGTATTTTACTGATGATATGAAAGGTAAATTCAGATTGTAGGTTTTGTTAGATTCTAGGCAAAGAGGAGTATATACAAATATGTACTACGAATTCTAAAAAATTGCTGGTAATTGTGTGGTAGGGGAGGAAGTTTCTTTCTTTGTAAAGTTGAAATGTAAAAACATTGCTATCTTTTCCCTTTAAGAAATCTCCAAAAAAATTGTCAGCTGAGAATAGTCCAGATTCTGTCTTTAATTTGTTATCTAGTCACTCACAATTTCGGTAGTTAATAAAGAGAAATTTGTGGGACTAGCTGGTGTGTCCTTGTTGAGTATTGTGGTTCTATTGTGACTATTGCTGCCTTTACCAAAGGGAAATGACTCTATTTACCTCGCTCTTTGCCTAGATGCTATGACCAAGTCACTAAATGAGCTTTGGGGAAAAGATCCTGGGAGATGATTGGAATGGAAACAGTGACTGATTTTTCCCTTCGTGGAATTTTTAGAAGTTAGTTGAAGTGAAGTTGTCTGCTCTGGAATTCAGCAATTTTATTAGTTGCGATTAAAATGTCCTTTTGGAATGATATGAAAAACTGATATGCATCTTAACTATACTAATTGCTCTAAAATAAATTCGGTGATAGAATGACTCTATGGCTTTGTTCATGTCTTTCTCCGACACTAAGGTTGATCTCAGATCCCTTCATAGGAGATATTTTGAATTATACTATGTACCAATGTACAATCAAAGAAAATAACCCTTTTATCCATACTTATTTGAAAATGAGTACATACTTTCTTCGTTTTTGTTTTTCCAGTTTCCTCTTTCCTTTTAAATCATTCATACACTGAGTCTACTTCATCCTATTTTATACTCTCCATCCATCCTGTAATTTTATTCAACACAATGTACATAAATAATAGTGTGACAGACTAAGATTTTGGAAATATTAACTGATGCTTTTCTTTGTATTTCCTCATAACTTTGGCCCTTCCCGGAAAAGGCAGGGAAGGGATAATGCACCAGATGCACAGTCAAAATGAATACAGATTTGGCGTTTGAATTTCAAAATCGTGTTCCTTGGGGAAGCAGAATGATCCAAGGGCATAGGCAAGCACATTTGGAAAACCAACGAATAAGAGCCAAGCTGCCCTATTGCCCATTAGATAAGCTTCTTAGAACGAAGAGGAATTTTTTTGTTTTAGGTCCAATGTCTCAATCTCTTGGGCTAACTTTAGGTAGTTGAAGAAAAGAACGTATAAAATTGAGTGAATGCAGACAATAACCCCAAATGGGATTATTTCTAAGAAGTTTATGCAGAGCTGAGGCTTACAGAGGTCAGGATCATTGGGCAGGAAGAGAGGCTCAGAGATGTCCACTGCCCTGGTCCTCACCATTCTCTGCCTCCACAGAGGGCATTTCTGGGTCATGTCCGTGAGTCCATTAGATATGGGTTGTTTTCTTTTCCTTTTCGGACTCATCTTCGTCCCTGGACAAGATCCTGTGAGTGCCATGGCCACTGGAGACAAAGGGATGTCTGAGAGGTCTTTTGCCTTATATGTTCCACACTGCAGCACATGGAAATTATTCTATTGTCCGAGGATGCCAAAAATCGCTGTCATCTCAGATCCACTGCTCCTTGCACCCCTTGTAATCTGCAGTGCTTCTGTACCCTGGATTCTAACCATATAGGAAAGGGGGCCCAGTTAGATCACGCACAGTTTCCTGAGCCAGACTGGGGTGTCTTTCTCTCCTCTCCTGAGTTCTGACCATGGAGAAAGGAAGGGGCAGGGGAGATCTACCTTTGTGGACTGAATTCCACCTCACAGGGACCCAAAAGAGCAGAATTGCTCAATAGGGTTTCCAAGTCCGTAATTCTTTATGGAAGCAGATTATCACAAATTTCTGCAATGAGGCACAGGTTTACACTGTGCCATACGGGCTCTATAAGAAGGGAATCTTTCTTAGGGACATACTCATACGTCGGCTTTCATAGTGTGTCTCAGAGAATTTGAGAAAATCATACTTTTTAGCTTAAGGTACGTCGATTGTTTCTAACTCATTGACTAATGACTTTTCCATCACCTCAGATTCTTTTCCTTGCTTCCCGCAAAGATCAAGCCAACAACGGACTTATTAGTTGTAATCTTTTTGCTCTTTGAACTGTGGCATTCTTTCCTGAGGCGAAACAAACAAACAAAACCGAGAAGGCATTAATTAATGAAATAAGAAGAATCTGAAGGATCCAAGGAAACACATGGAAATGACATGAAATAACATTTCAAAGTATCATTCCACTCTATGTATTTGTACAATAACAGCTCATTTGTATTTGGTGTCTATCTTTTCCATGAAAACATATACTCTATGAGGCCAGAAACCTTATCTTGTTCATTGCTCAATCCCTAGCATTTCATTCATTGCCTGAAAACTAGGATTTGATTATTAGTTGTTGATAAATTCATGAATGAAACAGATCAATAAAATACAAATGCATAAAAGAATAAGGCTACTATTTTTGACATGCTCCATCAGCAAAGATCCTAGCTGTTTTTTTTATCTATCACTGACTGATAACTACACAGTTTGACCAATGTTAAGTAAAACTTTTCTTTTCTCTCTAGTCTTACCAGTTAATATATCTCTAAAGCATTATCTGATGAGATTAAATAACACAGACGCTATGCCACTGTGGTTATGAGTGACATTTGAACATAAATACTTCAGGAAAAATATCTTTATTTAGAATAACTGAGACCCTTTGGGAAATGGATTAATATGGAGGGATTAAGATATCTTGAGAATAACTATGTGAGGTTGTAAGGAGAAACGGAGAAGACTCAGACGCTTTCTCTGTCCTTCGTTCTCAGTGTAATTTGTCATCTCTTTTATAGGGCGTTTTAAGTTCTTTACTTTATTCTTTGCTCAAAGCACAAATTTGAGGTGAATTCACCTTTGATCCTTCTCTGAGGTGTTTCAGTGCCAATTGCCTACTAAAAATTCCTACTCCCTGGGCCACTGTACCTGTGTGCAGTTCTCATTGACCTAAATGGAGGTTAAATGTGTGTTGCTGAAGGGAGAATTTGAGACTCCTGAGAATATTTCTCTTGTATGTGTTAGAAGTGAGTGTGTGTGTGTGTATGTGTGTGTGTGTGTGTGTGAGAGAGAGAGAGAGAGAGAGAATTATGGGAAATGAAATCTAGAAATGATGCATATTTTCCAAATTACATAACCTGTAGATTAACAGAGGAAACTATCATTCGACTCAATGATTCTATAAAGATATACTGTACAACCCCTAGAGATTGTTGCATGACTGCTAATCTGTGAGCAAATGATATGCTTAGAGTCCGTCATATGATGCAGAGAGTAGCAAATGGGACCCAGAGAGGTGTGTTTCCTATAAATCACTTAGCACCCAAAGATGGCCCTTTTCTCTCCTCCACTGTTGATTTAATTTGTTTAGATGCGTCTGGGTAAATATGTTAAGTTATTACAAGACTGTAGTCATCATGGCATAGCTTCATTAAATACTATAAAATATAAAATACTGAAAAAAACATTAAATATATATTGAACACAAGTGACATAAAAGGATAGCGTCCAGTTGCTGTTGAGTCAATTCTGACTCTTGGACATCCGGTTTGTGTCAGATGAAAACTGTGCTTCAGAGAGGTTTCAGTGGCTGGCTTTTCCAAAGTAGATTGCCAGACCTTTCTTCCAGGTAACCTCAGGTAGATTCATACCACCAAATTTACTGTTCATAGTTGAGTGTTGACCTGTTTGAGATACCCACGGATTCCGTAAATCATAAGCAGACAAAAATGTATCAAGTAAATATTATGTGACCAATTATATTTTTACTTTTCTTTTCCTCAGTTCTTTGAATTTAGTTGAAAGTCCACGGCCAAGAAGAAGTTTTGAGTTGGAAGACTGAGTCATTAGGTAGTAATTTAATCAATAGAGAAAGTCCATCAAGGTGGTTTGGTTTTTTCTAAGTGAATTACCTGATATTTTCATCTCAGAGAGAAAGGTAGACAAAGAGAAGTAACTTCCCTTCACATTTCTATTGCTTTATGAAAATTTTAAAGGAACACTTTGTCTATTTTTGAAAGGTAATTCTCACATTGAGTTTGTTCTAGCAAATAGCTGTGTCCCAAGCTACCGAAAGCATGTTCCTTTGGAGATAACCATTCTTTTCCCTTGAGTAGTTTCTCCTTAGGTGCTATTATAGGTTCCAGGCTGTATTTCACAAAGTTCAAATCCTAAATGTTGATATGGATGCTGATATGTTAAGAATAATTCCAGGGTCTTCTTCTCTGCTGGGCAAAGAAAACTTCGTGTCTTTTAATTCTTGCATGCATTTCTTGCATTGATATCTTAGAAGAAAAAGGAAAACAAGTATTAAATATTCATTCATATTGGGGATTCTTAACATTGTAGAGTCCATCAGCAAAAGCTTATTAGAAGACATGGAAATGAATAGGTGAATACCACTTCAGTCTCAGCCAAAAGATCTAATTATGATAAAACGAGTCTGTGGTAGTATTGGTAGTATTGACATTAATAAAGTAGACAATGTGAAGTGCAGCAAAAAAAAAAAGCAGACTTTAGCAAAGATCACAGAGCCCATATTTAGTTTGTCCCTTTCCCCCTTGTTTACTGTCATTACAGGAACTTGTTCTGCCTTTGCAATTTTTAAAAATGAAAAAGCTATGAAGACAGCTTTGCTTTCATGAGACATACATTTTATATATCAGCTCATTTTAATAAGTCAAATTTTCTCATTTCGTTTGATTTGATGCCTTTAAGGGTATATGGTAAGTCCAAACGTATTGCTGTTCACTCATAGAAACCTTCATTAGATAAAATATCCAAATGTAAAGCTATTACTCCTCATAAAATCCCCCCTGGAGGTCAGTCCTCTTCTGGCAGTGGTATTCCCGTCTGCGTCAGCCGCCTCACAGAGTCCCGTGCCTTCCCTTGCTCAATCGGAAGGCGGCGTTGGCATCCATGAAGGACACAAATTGCGTTTCCTCACGGGCTGTTGGGTGCGCCAGGCAAGATTCATGCGGGCCACATCACACAAATTTTGTTCAATTTTTATTTTGAAGTGAGGAGTCAGGAATATAGGTAAGATAATTAAAACACTATATAATTGCTTTTATTTAAACACTTATTTTATTTAATGTATATATAAAACTAAGATTATACTTTTTTACCTGAAGCTTGCCTGCGCTTCCCTCCTACTAGTTGTCACTTCCCACTTATGTTGTAACCGGAAAATATAACAAAGTAACTAATGAAAAACACAAAATGTTGGACAGCTGACAAACGTGATGCACAATCGTAATGGCTTCGGTCTAAAAGTGTTAACTAGCGCTGCCGCTAGGTATGATTCATAACAGCACAACCCAGAGGGCTCTTTTTAACCTTTTCGCTATTGGGATCTGTTTCCATTACATGACACGGAGAGTGGCAAACATCACTTCCAAATGTCGCCGCAACTGAGCGTGTTTATACGCGTCTACAGGCCCCCAGGAAAGGCACTGGGCCACGTGTGGAATGGTCTTCAGTAGTTCAAGGGTTAACGAGGGAATTGTGTGTACGGTATTGCCTCTATCTCCCCTAAGTGCTACTTTCTTCATACCATTTTTTTCTGTTTTCATTTTATTTCAGAGCATTGCAGGCCACTAAAAATCACCTTTGGGGCCACATGCGGCCGTGGGCCACCAGTCTGACACCACTGCTTTAAATGATCATTGAGTTTGGGGAACAAAAGAAGTCTTAAAGGGAAAAGTCTGATTCGTAGTGTGGATTGGGTAAGGTTTCTCAAAGACATCCTCAGAGGAAGCCTTTGCTACCCTTTAACAAAGAAGCAAGCCAGAGTTCTCCTTAGAGGCAATGATGGAGGGACTGTCTCATGTACTTCAGATGTGCTGTCACCAGCACTCAGTCCCTGGAGAAGAACAACATTCTGGGGACAGTAGAAGGCCCTCCATGAGAGGGATTGACATAGTGGCTACAACAATGGGCTCAAGTGTAGGGACAGTTAGTTGTGAGGATGGTGTTTCATTCTCTTAAGCACAGGGGCAGTATGGGTCAGAGCAGCCTCTATGGCATTTGACAACAACAACAATGATGACCTCATGCATTGTCTTGATGGAAAATTTAAAAATATATATTTGGGGGCTCTTTTTCTCACCAGTGCTGTTTCAATTTTCTTAAACCTTCTCTGGAAGAATGCCCCCATGATCACACCAAGTCTTTAGAAAAAAAATCTGTCAACATTACCCTTTGGAATTAAAACAACAACAACCACTCACCGTAAACTTCTGAGCTAACCTCTCTGCCTTGAGCTTAACTGACACAGTACTCCCCTTGGAAGTCGTTGTTTTGATTGGATCTTTTTGAAGGCACCCAACTGAGACTAATGCAAGTGTATTACTGACAGCAGTGACAGGTCCAAATTCATTTTGCTTGGAAGAAATCAGTGAAGTATGTACTGGAATTCTAGTAAAAAAAATTGGGGGTCTCCACTCTGCCTTCTCCTTCATTCACATCGATAGGATCATTGCCTGATACCTGATCTCATCAACACCTATGATCACACAGGCTGCTGTGCTTATTCCATGTGGGCTTTGTTGCTTCTCAGCTCAATGGCTGCTTGTTTACCTTCAAGCCTGTAAGACCTGAGATGCTATATCTTTTGATAGCTGGGCACCATCAGTTTTCTTCACTGAATTTGCTTATGTACCTATTTTGTCTTCAGTGATCATGTCAGGAAGGTGAGCATCACAAAATGCCGGATTATTAGAACAAAGTGTTCTTGAATTGAGGGAGTATTTGAGTAGAGGCCCAATGTTCATCTGTGGTCTTAATACTTAACATATAAGTATATGCACATAGATCTATTTCCCTTTTGTTATATTTAAAAATATTTACATATGTGCATGCCTGTATTTAGACCTCTGTAAAGGTCTTTTGCCTCCGAGGTCTTTCCTCTATTTCCTTTACTTTCCTCTTGTCCCACAGTCATGTTCAACCTTCGTTCAGCTTTCATTAATTCCTCTTGGCTACATTTTACTTGATTAAGCCCCACCAGGCATCCCTTGCCCTCCGCGCCATCTATTTTAGATCATTTGTTTTTCCCTTGTCCCTGTGTTTATTGGCTCCCCCCTTCCTTTCTCCAAACTCCTCCTCTCTCATGCCCCCCAGAAATGTTGGTCCTATTGTTCCCCACCCCAAATTGTTTATCCCGCCTATCTTATCTAGATAGACATGCGAAAACAATAAACACACACAAAAAAACCAAAGCAATAGAAAAACAAAAACAAATAAAAAACAACAACAAAGAAAAGCCTATTAAAAATCCCAGGTCTGTTTGTTGACCTTTATGAGTTTTTTTTCCAGTCAAGGCTGATATGGTGCTATGCCCTGCCCCTGAAGTCTATTTGGGGGATTCCTTGGGGACTTCCTTGCTTTGCTTCCCTTGCTGTCCTGTTGCATGCCCTTAGTGTTTGCCCTTTTGTGGTGGGGTGAGATTGGGCACAATTCCTTCACTGTGTCTCCAGTGTTGACCCCCAGAGTACTAACAGTCAGTGAGGGATGTCATGTCTCATCTTGTGGTGGGGCTGGCCTATGATCCTGTCTGAGCACCTCCACTCACAGAAGGGTCACAAGAAAGAGACCATACAGTTAGCCTTCAGTACAGCACTGACGAAACATAGACCTTTCCTCTAGTTCTTTAAGGGTTCCTCCCCGCTACTGTCATGATCCCATTTTAGACCAGAACATGTACACTGGTACAGATAAGAGCTTGCCACACAGGGAATCCAGGACAAGTAACCACTCAGGACCAATAATGAGAGTAGCGATACCAGGAGGGTAGAGGGAAGGTTGTGCGAGAAAGGGGGGACCTATCACCATGATCAACATATAATACCCCCTCCCAGGGGAACAAACAACAGAAAAGGGGGTGAATGGAGACAGCAGTTGGTACAGGACATGGAAAATATATTTACAAATTATCAAGGGTTCATGGAGAGTGGGAGAGGGAGGGGAAAATGAGAAGCTGAAGCCAAGGGTACAAGTTAAAAGAAAATGTTTTGAAAATGATGATGGCAACATATGTACAAATGTGCTTGACACTAGGGATGTATGCATGGACTGTGCTAAGAGCTGCACGAGCCCCCAATAAAATGATTTTTTTAAATTATATTTTGACCAATCCTTCTATTCAGGGGCACAACTACAATCCTTAGGACTAACTGAAGGACAATGTAATTCTGCATGCTCACCCCAGGAAAAGTCAAGAATAGGTCTTAATAAGTATGTGATGTTCCTATTATCTCCCTTCTTTTGGAATTATTCAAATCTATAAAATCTTGGCAAATGCTCCCATCAAAACCACTTAGCAAGTCCAATGATATGAACAGAGGGGAATATCGGTGAAATTATTACTTATGTATAAATATTTTAAAATTTCCTTTCCTCTTCTTATTTCTTCAGTGACACCACTCATTCTAATTCTCCAGTGTTTTGAGTTTGTCACTAGTAGCCACAACCACGGCTCAGTCATTTTCTAGGACTATGGTGGCTAAAATGCTACTATCATTCTGGGATCCCATCACCAGTATTTCAAATACCAGCAGTGTCACCCATGGTAAACAGGCTTCTGTGGAGCTTCCAGATAAAGACAGACTAGGAAGAAGAAGAGGTAAACTACGTTCGAAGAAACCACTGGGAATATTATGAATAAAAGTACAACATTTCTGATATTGTGTCAGAATATGAGTCCCTTAAATTGGAAGGCACTCAGGAATAAGTCTAGGGAAGAACTGCCTATTCAGAGTAGCATTCAACTTAATGGTGCCAATGGATTCAAGCTGCAACACTGTTGGTTTCTTTGGGAAAAATACTGCCTGCTGCAGGAAACATCAGAAGAAGATAAAATGAATACAGAAGGACAGTGTACCCGTCCCCTCAACTGAGTCAATGTTCGAACGTTTCAATAGATGGCATGTCATCAAGCACCGATGATATTGAAACAAGTTCAAGCTCCATTGAAAGAATTATCAGAAAAACAAAGCTCCAGGAATTTACAGAATTCTCATTGCAATGTTTCAACAAACTGAATCAGGGCTGGATAATCAGTTACCCATGCCAAGAAAGTTGCAAGGTATCAGCCTGCTCAATCCAATCTTGGGAAGAAATTTGTGTTCATTCCAAAAGAAAACAGACCCAACAGAACGTGCAAATTATTGAAAATATTGTTAATATCAGATGTAAGTAAAATATTGCTGAAGATAAGTTTAAAATGGTTGCAGCAGGGGAATCAAAGGGAATTTCAACTGCCAGAAATGCAAGATGGATTTTGAAAAAGAGATGGATGATGTATATTATTATTGATGTCAGATGAATCTTGGTTGCAAGCAGAGAGTATCAGAAAGATGTTTCCCTGTGCTCTACTGATTATGCAAAAGCAATTAGATGAATGGATCATAACAAACTATGAACATAATTGTGAGTAATGCTAACTTCAGAACACTTTATTGTGCTCTTGTATGATCTGTATATCAGGAGGGCGGGGGAATTTTGACCTGAGGGGGCGATATAAGGCCTGTTATGTCCTCAACACCAGCTAACATCACATGTCCCATCAAAGAGAAGTAGTTTCACCCATCACATTAGGGGTGAATTAATTCAATGTTACACCAAATACAGCAGGCTAATTTTTAAATTGATAATTGTATTTGGCCCAAGAATTATGCTCTCTATATCCCAGTGACCCCTGATAGGAAAAGGCTCCCCAGTCCTGCTTTACCTAGACCACGAGGCAGGTGCTTGAACAGAACTAGGGAGCACTGAGTGGTTTCAAACCAGGGAAAGGCGTGTGTCAGAGTTGGATCCTTTCACCACCACACTTATTGACTCTGTCTCTGTCTCCGGAGCAAATAATCTGGGCACTGGATTATATGAATAAGGATGTGGCATCAAGATTAGATAAAAGGTCTTTAGTGGTTATGCATTGGGCTGCGATATGTAAGACTTGAAGTTCAAAAACACCAGTTGCTCTGTGGGAGAGAGACCTGACTTTCTATTCTTGTAAAGAGTTGAACTTTTAGAAACTCACAGGTCCAGTGCTACCCTGTCCTGTAGGGTCACTATGAGTTGGCATCCACTCACTGGTAGTGAGTTTGGTTTTCTGGTTTTGGTACCCAAAATGTGTTTTCAGAGAAAAGTTTACTTTCAAATTCATTTGTACGTTTGCATATTTTTATGTATACCTATGTTAATTTGTCCATTAAAAATAATTCCCACAATTGTACCGATATAAACTTCATCTAACATACACGTCTATAGCTAAGTCGCTTTTTAAAAGAATTGTATACGTGATCACAATTAGCTTTCATGCACCCACCCCACCTCTGGTGTCCATTATTAGCTCCTCAATTCCTCACAAACTCCCTTCGCCTACCCCCATAAACTTTTGCATCAGTTATTGTCTCTATGCATCCACTCCTTCTGTATTTCATAAACTGGTAAATATAACAGAAACACTAATAAATAAAAACAAAACAGAAAATAATAATAGACTAAAAATAAAGAGGTAGAAAGCAGACTACCAGCAATATTAAACTAAGTCAAACAGAACATTTCTGTTGTAGAACAAATGAGACATACTTAAACCTAGAGAAAATTCAAGATGGAAGTCAACTGACCAGGTGTCATATTAAACCATAATTCCACGCACCATAATCAAATTTATAACAATCTCTGTCTGATAGCAAAATTGTTCTCATCCCTTGACTGTAGTCAGTGGGCATCTGCCAGAGGCTAAATTCAAGTAGGGACTCCCAAATGGAGTTTGGATCTCCAACAGCCTTCTACAAATTGGGTGCTAACAATTTAAGCTCTGATACCTTTCCTTTCATCATATTTGGATTTTGTTTTGGTTATCTTTGGATCATACAGGCAGGTGTCCTTCTTCTATGTGAACTGAGTTAATGCCTCACTGAGATGGCAGCTTGTTTGAATACAAGTCTTTAAGACCCCAGACACTATTCTAATTTGTAGCCAGGCACCATCTGCTTTCTTCACCACACTTTACTATAGCACTGTTATCTTCACTGATCATTCCATCAAGGCAAGTATGGAATAGGGCCATGTTATAAGAACCAACTGTTCTTGTGTTGGGTCTAGAATTAAGTTGGAGGCCAGAATCCATCTTCTTGTCCATGGATTATGGATGACTCTGGTTTACTTTAGTGGTTTTGTTTTCATTTTATGATACACACACACAATCACCACCCTGGCATATAAGGCAATCTGGTGATAACATCAATAATTTATCCAATAAAGTCTGCATTTTTATAGCATGGACATGTGAAGGATATAAACCTGCCACATAAAATAGACATATAGATAGATAAGAAATTAAGTAAATAATATTTGCTGCTGTTGAGTTCATTCTGACACATACTGACCCAATAGGACAGAGTAGAGGTGACCCTTAGGGTTTGCAAGACTAGCTTGTAGAGAGTAGAACGTCTCATCTTTCTCCCAGTGTCACATGTGCTTGTTGTAAGATGCCAGTGAGCTGGGTCTGACCCAAAGTGTCCCTAAGCACAACAGAATGAAACACTGTCCGGTCCTCACAATCGTCCCTGTTCTTCAGTCCTTTGTTGCAGCCACTGAGTCAGTCTATCTTCTTGGGGCCTTCCTCTTTCTCTGCTGCTCCCCACATTACCAAGCAGGATGGTCTTCGTCAGGGATTGGTCTCTCTTGAAAATATGGCCAAAGTATGTAAGATGAAGTCAAATAGCACCTGTAAACATTTGTTAATTTGTTTTTCAATTTTTAATTTCTTTATGTAATCAATTGTCCGATATTTTTAAGTAGGGTATTGTTCAGTTTCTATGTTTTAAAAATTGTTTTGTCCTTGCTCTTTCTACGGCTTGTTTCTAATATTATAATATTGTGGTCTGAGAAAATGGATGGTAAAATCTCAGTTTTTAAAAATGTATTAAGGCTTATTTTATACCCTAACCTGTGGCCTAGTCCACAAAATATTTCTTGTGTACTGGAAAGAATGTATACTGCGCTGCTATTGGAAGGAGTATGTATATGTTTTGGAGGTTGAGTTGGTTAAGTGTGTTATTTAGTTCTTCTGAGTCTTTATTGAGCTTCTTTCCAGATGATTTGCCCTTCATCAAGATTGGTATATTAAAGTTTTTTTAATAAATCATTTTATTGGGAGATCTTACAGCTCTTATACAAATCCATACATCCATCCATTGTGTCTACCACTTTTGTGTATATGTTACCATGATGTTTTTCTAAATATTTTCTTTCTACTTGAGCCCTTGGTATCAACTCCTCATCCCCTCTTCCACCATACCTTCTCTCCCTCATGAACCCTTGACAAGTTGTAAATTATTATTTTTATATCTTACATAGTCCACTCTCTCCCTTCACCCACTTTTCTGTTGTTCATTTCCCTGGGGTGAGGGGTATATGTCGATCATTGTGATCAATTCCCCCTGTCTGCTCCCATCTTCCCTCTACCATTCTGGTATCACTACTCTCATTATTAGCCCTGAGAGGTTTATCTGTCCTGGATTCCCTGTGTTGTGAGCTCTCATCTGTACCAATGTACATGCTCTGGTCTAGTGTTATTTGTAAAGTAAAATTGGGGTCATGATAGTGAGGGTGGTGGAGGAAGCATTAAAGAACTCGAGGACTGTTTCATCTATGCTATACTGCACCCTGACAGGCTCACCTCTTCCTTGTGACCCTTCTGTTAGGGGATGTTCAGTTGTCTACAGATGGACTTTTGGTCTCCACTCTGCCCCACACGTTTGCATCAATATGATTGCTTGTTCTGGGTCTTTGATGCCTGATACCTGATCCCATTGACACCTCATGATCACACAGGCTGGTGTGCTTCTTCCATGTGGGCTTAATTGCTTCTCAGATAGATGGTTGCTTGCTTATCTTTGAGTCTTTAAGACCCCAGAAGCTATATCTTTTGATAGCCAGGTACCATCAGTTTTCTTCACCACATTTGCTTATGTACCCATTTTGTCTTCAGCGATAGTGTTGGGAAGGTGAGCATCACAGAATGCTGGGTTATTAGAACAAAGTGATCTTGCATTGAGGGAGTACTTGAGTAGAGAACCAATGTCCTTCTGCTGCCTTAATACTTAACATATAAGTATTTGCACACAGATCTATTTCCCTATCATTATATATAAACATATTTATATACATATGTACATAAATCTGTATTTATGTACAAATTTATTTTCAACTGTATTTACATCTATATAATTGTCCTTTGCCTCTTATGTCATGTCTCTATTTCCTTTTACTTTCCTCTTGTCTCACTCTCATGTTTGGCCTTCATTTGTGTTTCAGTAATTCTTCTTGGTTCCATTGCCCTGGATCAAGCCCCACTAAGCATCCTATGTCCTCTTCACCATCAAATTTAGATTTCTTGTTGTTCCCTTGTCCCTGGATTTGTTGGCACCCCACTGCCCTTCCTTTCCCATGCCTTATCCTCTCTTGTGTCTACTCTGGAACCACCTTCTCCGGATTGTTTATCCCTCCTATCTTATCTAGATAGACATTCAGAGAAAATAATATGCCCCAAAACAAGATAAAATAAAGCAAAACATTCAACTATTTTTATCAGTATAGTTTCATTTTGTGTAGTCAATGGGTTACAATTTTTTAAACAATTTTTATTAACTATGCCCAACAAAAAAGAAGGCTGTCCCCCAGCCAAGAGAGAGCTGAGAGAGATGGATTAAAGTGGCAACCCAGCTAGGTGACAACACTGAATTTTCTGTTTGGAAGTTTCCTGATGGTGCCAATGAACATCTCAGGTGGACTATTCCATGGGGGCACCCTGCATGACTTATCAGAGTGCTCACTATAACCAAGCCCCCATTTCCCGCAATAGTAATTGGTCCCAAGATACATTCCCTTTCCCATGCCTCCTGGTCCCTGGTAGGAGCAGAAACAACAGGTCCCGAACTCTGGCTCTTATCCACCAACCTTATGATTTCCCTAGGCTTCTTCACATATGTGTTTCCCTCTCTGACTGTAAAATCCCTAAATTCACTATTCTCTATCCAGTTTAAATTTTAACAATGAATTGAAAGATTATGAATTGCTTCTACCAGGTTACATTGATCAATACTGAATTAAAATGTACAAATTTCAATCAGACTTGGAGTTATTCTCTGATTGAAGATTTACTAACAAAGTCTGCTGAATGTTTAATCAAGAGGTGATTCATAGTTTTAATCCCATGTTATTATTTCTTCATCTAGCTTTAGGAATGTTTTAGTAATCAACATGTCTACATTGGAAGACAAATAATTTGAAAACCCTGAGTTATTGGATGTTACAAATTATATAAGCAAAGTACGTTTAAGCATAATTAATAGCACACATAGTATCTAGATTAATGGATTAAGGCACAGTGTAAGAAAAATACTTTGTTTTTTCACCAGTTAAAAAAGAGAAATATGAATGTGTCTATACTATACAAGGCTCCAAAAACTTCATTGAAAAATTCAATTATCTTTCAATTCCTTTTTTTCTAGTAACTTTTGAAGCCCCTTAGCATGCTTTAGCATACTTAAGAAATGGAAAAAGAAGCCATTTCATTACTAAAGAAATGAGGGTATTTTTTGAGCTAAGGTTACCCATATTAAGGCATAAAGTTTACACAAAATTGATTCAAATAAAACTATAGACTAAGTTAGGAAAAGACATGCTATCAAATAAGCAATTTATTTTTACTAGATAAAAGGTTTTTCCCTTCATAACTAGTTACTTTAAATAGAAAAATAAACTCTAATAGACTTATATATTAGTTTACAGATCATTAGAGGTGAAAAAAAAAGAAGTTAAAGTTATCTATGCTAGGATTCTTAAAGTGACAGAAGTTTATGCAAATTATAGACTCATAAAAAATAATGATAAGAAACTTCTGAAATTTGAATGCATTTAGATAAACGTGGCATTGTTTTAGGCAAATTTAAATGCTACTCAAACTTTCAGAAGTACCTTCATTGGCTAATGTAAGGTCCATGCGTTGATATTGATCTGAAAGAATTGCTTATCCCGAGTTCTCCCTAAAAGCAGCACTTGAAGCCAATGATTTTCAAGCACTTTATTTAGGAGGGCTCCTACTGTGGGCAATGGGGGCTCAGTTACAGGGAGGATGCTGATACGTCGTGCAGGGTACCTCCACAGGATAGTCCACCTGAAATCGGTGCAGAGGAGACCACATCTCCATGACTCACTCCCCATCGGTTAAAGGTCACATGGCATGTGAATCCCCTACACTCAAATGGGAAAAAAATACGCCTGGAATGTGCCCCATTCATCTGTCAATGTGTTGTATTGTGGTTGCTTTGGTGTTGCTTTGATGCCACCAACCTTTCAACTGTAATCAGGGTGACCAATAGTGACCAGTCGTCATCAGAGCTTCCAGACTAAGAGAGGCTGGGAAGAAAGGCTTTCAATCTATATCTGAAAAGAGCCAAGGAAAACCTTATAGATCACAAAAGAACACCGTACAACTCACTTCCTTAGATCCGAAGTTATAAGTTACCAAAGGAGGGCATTTGTTTGGTGAGTGAAAGGCTCAGCCAGGCTGAGGGCATCCCTTGGTAAATGGATTTGCACAGTAGCATAAATGATAGACTGGGACATGCCGGCAATTATGAAGATGAGTTAGATCTGGAAAACATGTTGCTTTGTTGTACAAAAGGTTTGTGTGAGTAGGAGTCTATTGGATGACTACCTACCTACCTACCTACTGACTTTGATCTAGGCGTGTTGTTGTTGGGTGCTGTGTCATTATTTCCAATTCTTAGTGACCTATGTGTAACTCAAGAAAGCAATGCCCGATCCTGTGCTAGCCATACAAAATTCCTATGTTTTGGCCCATTGTTGGCAGTCACGGTGTCAATCCATCTCTCCTCTTTCTCACTTCCCTTCTACTTTACCAAGTATTGTAGTATTTTCCAAGGACTGGTATCTTCTGTTGAAATGTTCAAAGTATATGGGACTAAGTCTCACCATCCTCACTTTTTAAAATAATTTTACTTGGGGCTCATAACTCTTATCACAATCCATACATACAGCAATTGTATAAAGCACTTTTAAGGAGCTTTCTGGCTGTACTTCTTCCAAGAAAGATCTGTTTGCTCTTCGGGGACTCCATGGTACTTTCAGTATTCTTCACCACCACCCAAATTCTCCACATCCATTTTGCTTCCATCTTTTTGACTCATTGTCCAGCTTTTACATGCATCTGAGTCATTGAAAATACAAGGGCATCAGTCAGGGACACATCTGTCCGAAAGTGACTTCGTTGCACCGCACCACTTCACAACGGTTTTGTGCAGCCGACTTATCCAATGCAATATGTTGTTTGAGTTTTTGACGGCTGCTTCCATGATTATCAATTGTGGGTCCAAGCAAGACGAAACCCCTGACAATCTCAAAGTTTGCTGTTGATTTTGATATTATCTATTGGTCCGGTTGTGAAGATTTTGGCTTTCTTTGCCTTGAGTTGTAATCCATAATCAAGGCTGCAGTTCTAGAATGCCATCAGCATGTGCTTCAAGTCCTCCTTGCTTTCAGCAAGCAAGGGCTGTGTCATCTGCAACTTCCAGGTTGTTAATAAACCATCCTCCACTCCCAATGCGGTGCTCTTCTTCTAGAGTCTAAATTCTCCAATTATTTGCTCAGCATACAGATTGACTATGTATGACGAGAAGGTACAACCCTGGTGCACATCTAAGCCTATACATGGTAAACCAAACCTTAAATTATGGTTCATTTTTTGCCAGTATATAAGAAGTGTTGTAAGTATCTGACAGACCAGATCGGGATGAGGTTGATGATTAGGTTAATAGAGGCAGGGACCTTGTAAAGAGACCTCAATAATTAATGAAAGCAGGCTGTGCTTAGTACAAAGACTATATTTAAATTTAAAATCAAAATATATTGGAGGATATATTAGCAGAATTAATTTAGAAGTATTAAGTGGAAATATATACCACAGAGAAGCAAGCTGTCAGAAAAGGCTTGAATGAAATTACTATTTCAGTGGGTAACTTATGAGTTTTTCATTAGTGTATTATTTATTGTAGTTATTATTAGCACCTTACATTTTAACTTTAACTTTAAAGTGCTAGCTACTGTTTGAAATTTGAGTAACTTAAAATTTAATTATTTAAGGAGTGCAGTTTATTCCTTTTTATTTGAGTAAGTTTTTATATTTAGTCTACCTGCTACTATTTTTTCCTACCTGTAAAATTAACTTGGTCCTCTTAAATCAAGTATATTCTCACTTAAATCTTATTTACAAGTAAATTTAAAGTTATAAAATTTTATATGTTGTGGTTTCTGCTTAGCACGTATTCTCTAGGGACATGTTGCGTTTGGCAATGCTTTTTTATTAAGTCTAAGAATAAACAGTAATTTTACTAAGTTAGATATACCTCAAAAGTTTGTGGGAAATTTTATCATCTTTATATATCATTTTTTAAAATTAATCATAGTGCTTCCTACATTGAATTGTTATGAGTCATTTGTTCACATTAGAGTAGACAAGTATTGCTTTTCCTAAAAATAGAAATTAATAATTATATTAATTCCTGACAAAAAGTAATCTTAGTGCACACATTTATAAAAGAGTCCATGAAAGTATGTATTTTTCTGCAGATAACAAAAGAAGATTTAGAAAAGGGGAAAACCTGCTAGGATTTTAAATCAATATTTGTATGACAGCCTTTTATCTAGTGCCTGGAAGAAATAAAAGCACATTGAACTTTTTATTAAAAGTAAGTTACAGTAACTGAAAACATTTTCCATCACATCATAAAGATTTGTTTTAGACATAAGCAATGACATTCTGTGCACTCTGCCCTGACTTCCAACCAATTCAGAATGGCATTTGCTCTCTGAGAACACAACCCACTAAGAATCCCTAAACACCTCCTTCTCTTTGGTTCCTGGTTATGCACTTGGTTATGCACAGGGTGAGGAGGTGTATTCATGGTGTGGAGAGCGTATCTGATCTCCTCTTTCTTCACAAGGGAGAGAGAACATGATCATCAGCAGCCACTCAAGGCTGATCCCTGTGAAAGAGTGCTCAGATATGCTTACCCCCACCCGCACTCCAAACTTCCTCCCAATTCTGACAGCAAGCCTAACTCCGGAGGCACTTTTCATTTCTCTGTTAGGTACAATTACAGGTTGCCATGGCCACGCACAACTCACACTCACCTTTATGGGTTGAGCAAGTGATAACAGGATACATTTCACATTCAGGAATGACTCCGGATGCAGTCTCCTCTCAGCTGGGCCTCTGGGCACACGCTTCTTCAGCTCTTGACCCTTCGGCCCTTCATCTTGGCTCCTGCCCTATTTACAGGCAAGTGCTACACAGACCTTTCAACTCTCCTAATTGCAGGTCCGGAAGGAACCCACTTGGCCAGTGAGCCTCTGCCTGAAAGTATTGGGCCACAGCTCTGTGGGTGGGCAAACCTAGCTCCTCCTGATTCGAGTGCCTGGAGACATTGCACTCCATCAGCAAGCCTCTTGACCGAGTGCATAACAGCTCTCCCAGCGTAGGTGGAGAGTCATCGCACTACTTCTGGCAGACCCTTGGTTCTTCTGTCTACCCGCCACCAGTTTTCATCAGCTCTTGCCATCCCTAGTGTCACTGCTCTGTCTCCTGGGTCTAGGAGGTTCAGCGTTGGAATCCTGGGTCCACAAATGCACTCCGCTGCTGCCTCTCCTTCTTGCGTGGTAGGGAGATTCCATTTTTAAACTATGAGAAGGCTCATTTGAAGCAACCTCGGATAGCAAAACTAATCAGTCTGTCCACATTAAGGTTCCATAGACCTTATTTACATGGCTTCATTTGCATGCTGGTGCCATGTACCTTGTTTAATCAGCAAGCTATTCCATTCAGTCTCTTGGATGGGCCACGAGCGCCTCACGTTTGCCTTATCTAGTCTTACCTAGTCATTTGGTGGGATTTACAAAGACTAGAGCTAAAAGCATGATTCTAAGTAATTGATAGCGTTACAGAAGCTTAAAGCAAAATTTCTTTAGAAACCCCCAATGGCCAAACCAGACCGTCAGCTCCTGAGTTCTTCTGAACAGTTCCAGAAAAGAGGCATGAAATATATATATATATATAATTTTATTGGAGGCTCTTACAGTTGTTACAATAATCCATATATCAATTGTATCAAGCATATTTGTACATATGTTGCCATCATCATTTTCTAGACATTTACTTTCTATTGAGGCCTTGGAATCAACACTTTTTCCCTTGCCCCCACCCTCATGGCCCCCTTTGATAAATTATAAATTAGTATTTTTATCATATCTTACACTGACCTCTATCTCCCTTCCCTCATGGTTTCTGGTGTTTGACCCCAGGAGGGGATGTGTGGTTATGTGTCCATCACTGTGATAAGTCCTCCTTACTCCCCTGCTCTCTCCACTTTACCCCTACCTTTCCTGTTCCTGGATTCCATGTGTCCTGAGCTCTTCTAGCTTCTCTGTACCTATACTCATGCTCTGATCTATCTTGAAGTGAGAGGCAGGACCGGGGTCATGATAGTGGGGGTAAGGAAGCCTGAAGGAACCAGAGGAATATTGTGCATTTCATTGGTGCCTTACTGTGCCCTGGTTGACTCATCCCTTCCTTGTGATCCATCTGTGAAGGGATGTCCCAGTGTCTACAGTTGGGAGATGGGTTTTGGGTGTCTGCTCCTACCCCTTCATTCTCATCAATAGGTTTTTCTGTTTGTTTGTTTTGGGTCTTCTGATGCCTGTTACCTGGTCCTGTCGACACCTCATGATCCCACAGGCTTGTGTGCTTCACTGCTAAATGGCCGCTTGATTGACATCATGCCTTTAAGACCACAGATGCTATATCCTTTTATAGCTCAGCACCACTTTCCTCATCACATTTACTTGTGTACCTATTTTGTCTTCAGTGATTTTGCTGGGTGGTGAGCATCACAGAATGCCAGTTTGTTAGAAGAAAGTGTTCTTGCATTGAGTCACACCAAGCCCTGAGGATGACATCCCTGCACGGAGCAGCAAAGTGGGTGAACCAAGAAGGGAACATAACAGATCAGCGATAGAAGCAAAGCAAAGCCACAAAACCCCTGAGGAGCCCCAAAATAGACTTCACGCTATGAGGGGAAGTTCCCGGAATTCCTCTAGGACTAGTGGGGAGATAGTCATAAAGGTCAGCAGAGAGATCTGGGATTATGTGTGTTTTTTTCAATCTTTTGTTTTCTTTTTATTGGTCTCTACTTATAGAAGGTAGGTATGGGAAGCAGTTTGAGGAGAAAGCGACGGGGCTGATGGTCCCGATGGGACTTGGGGGAGAAGGAGGCAGGGGAAGGGAGCAGTGAGCAAACAACGCCATAGACAGGGGAACAACTAGGGAATTAAAATCAACAATAAGGAGGATGTAAAGGTCCTGGGAGTGTTGGAGCAACAGCAATCTAGCTGAGAGGAATTACTAAGAGGTGGAAGAAGGGCGAGTGTGATGGTAGGCAGGAGGAAGGTAAATGGAAACAAAGTAAAGATCTAGGAGGCAAAGCTATGGATAGAGGTATAAGCATAGGTGTGTACATATGTAAATATATTGATTTATAAAAATAGGCATATGGTCTAGTGTGTTAGTCTGGACACTTTAGAGAAACAAATCCACAGAAACTCATGTATAAGAGCGAGTTTTATATAAAGGGTAAGTGCGCATCAAGAAAACATTCCAACCCAGTGTGCCCAAGCCCACAAGTCCAACATTAACCCATATATTAACACCAATCCAAAAAGTTCTCCTCCATCTCACAAAACAGACGTAATGATGCCAACTGCAGGAGGAAAGCTGAGTCAGTGAATGTGTAAGCATCTCAGCGCTGGCAGGGGTTTCTACATGGCTGCGCCAGCAATCACGACTGTATCAGGGTAGGTCCATGTGACTTCTCCTCAGGGATGTCTTACAGGAAGTGAGCCTTACCAGCTAAAGCAGGAAACTAGCTAAGGCAACTGCATCCTCGTCCAACCATTAGAAAGCGAAAGACCTAGAAAGGCAAGGCTTACCGAGCCATTTGTCCCTCTGCCCTTCAATTAACCCCACATGTGTTTATCGGCCAGGTTGGCACAGTAAACTAACTACCTCACCTAGGTACATATATTGATACGGCAACACACTGAGGTAGAGGACAGACTTCGGGCCTCTCTGCTCATGCCCTCTCTCAATGCAAGAACACTTTGCAACTTAAAAAAATAATTCTAGAACATTTTACAACTTTTTTTTAAAAAAGGAAGAAAAGTAAAATTGAAATGGACTTGGAGTCTTTAGTAACAAAAAAATTCACCTTAAAGAAGAAACAATGGAAGCATCTTACATGTTCTGTGCACCACTCCTTGTGTCCTCTGGAAAAACTAGTCCAGATTAGATTTCTAAGTCGCTTTCCTAAATATTCATTTCCAGAGAAACATTCATAGCATAGAGTAGTAACTAAAAACCAAGTGGTGAAGTTGTGTTTCTATGAGAAAGTGGGCATGGGAAGATAGTTGTGAGGCAGATGTTTAGGGTAGGACTATGAAAAGTCATTATCAATGCACCAACGTGGACAGTCACCCATTTTCCTAATTAAAATTGATTTTTTGGTGTGTGGTAGTTGTGTGTGTGAAAGAGCACTAGGTTGCTCCTTTCCTTCTTTCAAACTAAATGCATACGTTGCAAAATGTTGTAGAATTGTTTTTAAACAGCGAATTTCCTCTTTTTTTAGAGATGACCAGTAATGTGATTTCTATATAAACAGCTATATTATATGCTGGCTTTGTTCCTTAGACTTAAGTTATGCTAACAAAGATTTACTTGTTTAATAAAAATGAATGTTATATTTAGAAGCTAAGTCATATTCACAGTTCTATCCTCAAACAAAGCAAGGTAGCCCAGAATTATTAAATATCTGCTGTGGAGGTTAGAAGTCACCCGAGTGACTTACCTCCCAAACCTTGCCCTAGCTCTGTGGTATGCCTGTCCTCTAGTGTGGGAATGGGCGCTGCTCACAAGCTCACCTCAGACTGGTCGATGAGGTCAAGGCAATGGGACACTGCAAGCATTCGAAATGTCACCTTTGTTGACCCTGAAGACCTTGAAATGTTTCACTTCTATTGCAATAAATGATGCTGAGTTGCTTATCTGTTTCCTTCCAAATGCTATAACCTCACAAGTTAGTTGGCAAAATCGGGTTGAAACTTTGGCCAGATTTCTAGAACATCCACTCCAGAATCTTGCCAAAAATATCAAAAGAACAGTCTTTCTTGTGGTACTTGGGTCCTTCTGATTTCAGGCCCAGTTAAATACCAGGTACCTTCTCCTTCCTTTTTGGGTGGGGATAAGGGGTATGACAAGACTAGGGGGAAGAAGAAGTATCGAGGCGCTTACAAATGAATATTTAAAAATTTTTAGACTCTTGGTTGAAAGCCCCATAAACGAATGAGTTGGAATGTTTTTCATTCGAAGTAAATAGAGTAGCATAGAAAAAAAAATGGGAGCGAACTCTGTGCCAAGACCAAAGGCTAATTTTGTGTCCTGGCAATTCAAGTTGTGGTGGCTACTCCACAACTATGCTTCCACTGCTATTGCCAGTCGGCTCAGAGCTCGTCCCTGACGAGGGCCCACATCATCTAATCATAAGTCTTAGGCTCCTGCGGAGGCTGTTGCTCTTCCATGATGGTTTTGCAGGGGGTTTAACTCTTTCATTGTCCTAGGATGCAACGGAATTGGAAAAAAATGAAAAGTAACCTATCCTCCTACACGAACTCAAGCACTGTTCACACCAAACATATAAAAAGTGAACCAACCATAAAACAAGACAGCGGTGAGAGAAATGTTAGCGCTTCTCTTCAGTGTTGAAGGCTCCTGATAAGTCTATTAAGTCAGTAAGGATTAGAGTTTTAAAAGATACCACCAAGTTGATTTTGACCCACAGAGCCCACATAGAAGAGAGTACATGGACAGTCAGACAGACACGATAAGGCTGCTAATATTTATGAAAGCACAACATGCTATTTCCCCACTTAGACTAAATGGGGGGGTAGAGATTTTTGGTATAACGAAGTATGAATAAAAAATTTAAAATAACCATTTAGCAGGGCAAGGTGCTATTGTATTGGGGGATTATGCATGAGGAGGCCCAATGTCCATCTGCTACCCTACTACTGAACCTATAAATATATGCACATAAGACTATTGCCCCCATAATCATAAATATATTTACATATGTACATGTCTGTATTTAGGCTTCTCTGTATGCACTTTGCCTCCCACTCCTTTCCTCTATTTCCTTTCTGCTAAACGGTCATTGCATGATACCCACCTTCCTGACATGATCACTGAAGACAGACGTGTGTGTAAGCAAACGTGGTGTAGAAAGCTGATGGTGCCCCGCTATCAAAAAGATATAGCGTCTGGGGTCTTAAAGGCTTGAAGGCAAACAAGCGGCCACTTAGCTCAGAAGCAACAAAGCCCACAGAGAAGAAACACATGGCCTAAATGAATACAACGTGTTGAATGGACCATGTAGCAGACACCAAGGAACAAAAACAATCATTGTGTGATCACCTTCCTCACATAACCACTGAAGACGAAAGTGTGCATAAGCAAGTGTGTTGAAGAAGGCTGATGGTGCCCGGCTACTGGGAGATATAACATCTGGGGACTTAAAGGCTTGAAAGCAAACAAGCGGCCATCTAGCCCAGAAGCAACAAAGCCCACATGGAAGCAGAACACCAACATGGGTGATCGTGAAGGGCAGAGGAGACCAGGTCTCAAACAACAAAGGCGGGGTGGGGGGGTAATCACATCACCGTGAATGAGGGGGAGTGCGTGATGGGGACCAAATCCCCATCTGTAGACAGCTGGACATCCCTTCCAGAGGGGTAGTGGGAGGAGATGAATCACTCAGGGTTCAGTGTAGCAACAATGAAACTCAAAATCTTCCTATAGTTCCTGAACGCTTCCTCCCCTCCCCATTATCATGACCCCAATTCTACCTTGCGGACCTGTTTATATCAGAGAATGTACAGCAGTGCAGTAGGGATCTGGAAACATAGGGAATCTAGGACGGACAAACCCCTCAACACCTGCGGTAGGAGTGGTGACACCAGGATGGAAGGGGGTGTAGAAAGGGAGAACCAATCTTGGAGATCTATGTGTAACCTCCTCTCTGGGAGATGGGCAATGGGGAGGTGGGTGAGGGTAGACGCCGGGGAGTGTAAGATAAGATATAATAATTATTTATAAACTATCAAGAGACCAGGGGAAGTGGGGAGCGGGGAGGGAGGGGGAGGGGGAAAAAAAGGGAAACCGAGCTGATTCCAGGAACCCAAGTGGAAGGTGAATTATGAGAATGATGAGTGCAACGAATGTATAAGGGTGCTTTGCTCAATTGATGTATGTACGGCTTGTGATAAGAGCTGTATGAGCCCCAATAAAAAGATTTATTAATTAAAAAATTTAAAAATAAGTCTACTGCCATTTTCCACAAATGAATATTACTAACATTTAAAAATATCTATTTTTAAAGTTTCCATCTTTAACAAATTATATCTGTATTTCAAACTTTAGCTTGTTTTTGCTAAAATTGTCTGTATTTCACAACAATTTTGGTTTTTTGAACTGAGCTTTATATTTTGAGTAGATTTTCTGTTATTAAATATTCTTAAATTATTTTTCCAGTGGTTCTATTTGTTGCATAACACTATGCACCAGGAATTATGAAACTGATCATATGGGAGTTCAGGCCTAAATTCGTTATGAAATAATTTTATATTGGGCAGTGTGTTAGTAGGGGTTCTCTAGAGAAACAAAACCAGGACATTTATGATTATATATAATCATAAGAGAGACAGAGACAGAGAGAGAGAGACAGAGATAACATGAAGAAATAACCAACTCATTAGGCCACAGAGCAGTACAAATGGCTCAGTACAAGTTACTGAGAGAGTTAATACATGAGAAAGTTAATACACTGGCAGCGCTTCAATTCACGAGGACTGCTGGGTGCAAGTCAAGAAAGTAGACAGCTGAGTCTTCTGTAGAGCAATGCAGGCAGTCTGTCCACAGGTAGCAAATAGCAGGTCGGTTCACCAACAGTCAGTCAGATGGCAGAGTCCAACAGTCCCCAGCCCAAGAGCTATATACACCAGCAGTGTGATGAAGCAGGTCTCAAAGCAACCTCAAACTATAACAACACAGTCCACAGATTGAGAATCCCCAGGTAGTGTAGCTGGCAAGTTGAGGCACAGAACTAGCTAAGACAGCAGTCCACTGGTCTGATCAGCAGAGAGCAAGAGACATAAAGGTGAGGCTTGTTGAATCATTTATCTCTTTGCTCTTCAATTAAACTGCAACCTTACTAATCCCACATGTGTTTATTGGCCAGGTTGGCACAATTAAAATACCTATTACAGGCAGGAGTGACTCCAATGTTTTATTATTACAAATACTTATTCAGTAACAAACTTATACAGAACAAACCGTGAAAGACCTTTGTAGGGAGCAAACATGTCAGAAAAGGAAAAGAAAAACATTTTCCACTCGGAGGGTCAAGAAGAGTGGTGGCTGCAATCTGTAAAGACAGAGAATATTCTGTTTTTATTTGTTGACAGATAATTTTCTAGAGAGGTTAAAAACAAGGCAATCTTTTCTAATTTTGCCTCTTACAATTTTCACTGAACAGTTTTTTTACACATGTCTTATGCATTTGTGATGCATGTTGACTATTTGAAAATTCAGAACATTTGTCCAATTGAATGTTCTGATGAATGTACATATTTATGTACGTGTGTGTGAGTGTGCATGCATGCAAACACTGGGGATTTAATATTTCATAAGGTTCATATTTATTTTTCAGTGTTTCTCTATAATTAATAGGTCATTATAGTTTCCTTAGCCCCCAGTTTCACTAGATAACCTCATATTTTTGTACAGATGTACTGGTTATCTGTTGTTACCTAACAAACCAGCATAAAATAAAATTTTCCTATATCTCACAATTTAGGGTAGAATTCAGCTGGGAAATTCTATATATTATCAACTGGAATCACTTGGTGACATTCAAGTTATAGTTGAACTGGCCTCAGGTTTCCAAGATGATTTAACCTCCATGCCTGGTGCCTAGATATGAATGGATAAGAGGCTGTGTTTACTTGATACCCACTGCCTGCTTCTCTCTCTTCTGAGTGCTTTGCTGGGTGATGTCTCCAGCTTGGTGGTCAAACTGAATAGATGGGAGCTCTGGCCTTAATTAATAAGGGTTGGAAGAGAACGGGGTGGAGGCTGAGTTCGGTACAGTTATGACCACCTCTCAGCCTCAGGAGTCTTTGAATAGTATTTCTATTGCGCAAGTAGGCCACTTAACTTCAGTCATGATTCAAGGGACAGGAAATCAGACTCCACCATTTAATGAGAAGTGTAGGAAATAATGTAGTGCTAACATAAAATTCCACCACTCCTCTAGCAGCTTGTCGGGCTGCGGTGGCTTGCAGGCTGCTGTGATGGTGGAAGCTGTGCCACCAGTATTTCAAACACCCGCAGGGCCACCCAGGTGACTGGGTTTTAGCAGAGCTTCCAGATTAAGAACCTACTAGGACAAAGGAATAGGATGTCTCTTCTGAGGGATTGGCTGCTGAAAACCTATGAATGGCATTGTCAAATAATTTGTTGGAAAATGAAGCCCTCAGGGTGGAGGACACAAAATATGACAGGGGCTGGCTCCTTAAAGCAGAATCAAACCCAGTAGTGTAGAATGAGTAAAACATTAGGGAAACCCTCATTTGCATGACTCAAAATGATAAGAAACAGATGCAAATATGATCAATAGTCAGAATGTGGAATGTTTGATATGTGAACCTAGGAAAATTGGAAGTAATAAAAAATAAAATGGACTGCATAAAATTTGATATCTTTGGTACAGATGAGCTGAAATGGTCTCATATGGGCCAATTTGATTGATATAATCATACGATTTTACTGTGCCAGGAATTGAAAATGAATAGTGTAATATTCATCTCTAAAAGAACATTACAAAATCTATCTTGAAGTGCAACACTGTTGGTAATATGACATTTATCTATAGAGCTATAAGGAAGTCTACTTAATACATCATTCAAATTTATGTGCGAACCACTAAAGTTAGCGATGAAGAAATTGAAGAATCCTGCAAACTTGTTGAGTATGAAATTTGTCAATGAAAACATCAAGCTGTATTAATACTTACTGGTGATGGAATGTGAAAAGCATTAACCAAAGAAGAATGATCAGTAATTGGAAAATACGGTCTTGATTATAGAAGTGATGCTGGGGATCATGTGACCCATGACTTTTTCATTACAAAGTCCCTGTTTGTCGGCAACATGAACAGCACTATCCACAGGAATTTCATCAGCTGGAATACACGTAAACCAAATGAAAGACATCCAGGGAAGAGATAATGGAGAAACTCAATATCAGCAGCTAAATTAAGGCCAGGGGCCAACTGTGGAGCAGACTATGTATCACTCATATGTAAGATCAGGTTGACATTGAAGAAAAAATGAACCTCAAAGAGTGAAAATACAACCTTAAGTATATCCCACTTGAATTTAGAGTATGATTCAGGAATAGATTTGATGCATTGAACACTATTAACTCAAAGCCAGATCAGTGTGGGATGATAGCAAGAACACTATACATGAAGAATTCAAAAAGTCATTCAAAAGTTCAAGTAGATGTCAGAGGAGACTCTGAAACTTACCCATGATGTTAGGATAGCTCAAATAAATGGAAGAAATGAAGTAGTAAAGATCTGAACATAAAATGTAAAGGACATGTTGAAAGGATGAAGTGAAAGAATATAATGAAATTAGGAAAGAGTGGAGATGAAAGGACCAAAATTAAGAGCATGCTCAGCATATCTCAAATGGAATTAAAGTCAAGCCTAAAGTTAGAAGATAAAAGTATATTTTGGGTAAAATATTGAACAACACAGAAAGTATCAAATAACTGGAAAGAATACACAGTCACTATATAAAAGAGAATTAATCAATGGTCAACCATTTCACGGGTAGCATACTATTCAGGAAAATGAGATTGAATGAAGAAGTTCAAGCTGCCTGAAGGCATTAATGAAAAGTAAACCTCCAGTAATTGATAGAATACCAATTGCAATGTACACAGACCAAGAAGCAGTTGTTCTAACAAATCAAAGTTTGAAAGAAAGGAAGTTTTGCATCAAAGTTTTATCCTTTTGCCTTGCTTATTCCATCTTTACATTGAACAACTAATTTGACAAGCTGGAGAAGATGAAGATGAGTGTCATAAGACCCTGAAGCCCCTGTTGATGACAATCAAGGACTACAGACTTCAGTAGATACGGCAAATTAATTAAAAGAAAAGAAAACTTCTCATAGCCGGACCTATAGAAAACATCATGATAGATGGAGAAAAGATTGAAGTTGTCTAGGATTCCATTTTACTTGATTTCACATCAATCCATGGAAGCAGCAATCAAGAAATTGAAGAAACAAACAAGCCCATATTGTAATAGGAAAATCTGCTGCACACGACCTCTTTCGGGTTGAGAAGCGGGATGTCACATTGAGGACTAAGGTGTACCCAGCCCAAGCCGTGGGGTTTTCCAATGAGCCACGTGTGTGGGAAAGCTGGACAGTGGACAAGGAAGACTGGAGCAGATTTGGTGCCTTTGAAGTATGATGTTAGCGGAGAATAATCAAGGTAACATGGGATACCAGTGGAACAAAATAATCTGTCTTGAAAATATAGCCAGAAAATTCAGAAGCAAGAATGGGCTCGTATTACCTCACTTCACACATTTGGGACATATTATCGGGAAAACGCAGTCCCTGGAAAAGAACATCATCCTTGGTAACTTGACCACAGGAAGACCTTCAGTAAGATGGGCTGAGGCAGTGGCTGTGGTAATGGGCTGAACGGTAGGGCGGACTGTGAGGGCGGTGCAGGACTAATGGGTGCTTGGTAGAGAGGGGGTTGTTGTGCATTGGAACAAAATGGATGACACCTAGCAACAAAAACCATATTAATATTGAATAAGCTGTGGACTTCAGGAAGACGAACAAATCTCTCTCGGGAAAAGCGCACTTATAATACTCCTTAGAAACAAAGCTGGGAGATGTTATCTCACGTACTTTGCACTAGTTATTAGGGGGAGCAGTCCTGGAGAAGGACCTTACATTTGGTAAAGTAAAGCCCAAACTCCAAATTCACTACAGTTGAGTCGATTCCAAATTACAGTGGCCCTGTTGAGCAGGGTAGACCTGCCCTGTGGGTTTTTAAGACCCTTTCCAGGAATAGAAAGCTTTGTCTTTTTCCCATACAGGTAGTTTTGAACAGTTGAACTTGTGGTTGGCAGTCCAATGCATAGCCCACTATGCTGCAAAGACACCTTTGTAAAGTAAGGATAAGCCAAACACAGAAACACCCCGAAGGAAACAGTTTGATACAATGGTTGCATAGGATTGGTTATGACTGTGGCTCACTCTGACTTTGAAGTGATTTGACCCCACCGAATTATAACATCATTCATCTACATCTTCTGTCACTTGTTCATAAATTATGTACATTCTTCCAACAAGCAAAATAAGTTCAATTCTATCTAATACTCCCCAAAGACACGTATCCTTCGGGCACCCCCTTGGAGTCTAGGACTTTGCTCATTCTATGAGGTCCACGTAAGCTCTTTGCTACCGGTGCACCCCCTCCCAACTCAGCGGGTATACCGCCTTGCAATGGTGGGAGGCAGAATCATTGCAAGCGGTCATCTCATTGAAAAAGAGAGAAAATAGGGGGCACCGAGAGGCCAGCGGTTCATAGAACTCTTGAAAGGGAGGTATGTTCAGGGTTTATTTCTGTTCCCTGAAAATGATTCTCTGGGAATGTTGGCCATGCTATGAGGGGACTTGTTTCTCTCTACCCCCACGCACCCAGGGCCATCTTAGGTGCGAAGCATAATGTTTATTCAGATCATTCTGCTTGACTCTCTTCATGCAACAGATTGCAAGCTTCACAGTATGCAAACTTGGGTAAATCTTTTTTTCCCACAAAGTCACTTTATTGGGAAGTAATATAGCTATCCTACAATTCCATAGTTCAATCACAGTGAATAGAATTGTACAACTGCAATCACAATCAGTTTCAAAACATTTTTTTTCATTCTTGAACTTCTTGAAATCTGCCATCCTTACTGCCCCCCACCCCTCCCTGTACCCCCAGGAACCCTTATTCTAGTTGGGTTCTCTCTGGGTTCATCAAGCCTGGGTTTCATATATCAAATGTGTAAATATTTTTAAGTGTTAGTTCTTCTGCATCTGGACCAATCTTGGTGCCTAGTGAGCACACAATAAAATGTTCATGAATTCTTGTGATAACAAAGAGATTGAGGATGGCTAGCACTGGGTCATAGAGATTGAGGATGGCTAGCACTGGGTCATAGAGATTGAGGATGGCTAGCACTGGATCATAGAGATTGAGGATGGCTAGCACTGGGTCATAGAGATTGAGGATGGCTAGCACTGGGTCATAGAGATTGAGGATGGCTAGCACTGGGTCATAGAGATTGAGGATGGCTAGCACTGGGTCATAGAGATTGAGGATGGCTAGCACTGGGTCATAGAGATTGCCATCTCCAGGTATTCTTTTTACATGTAGTTTAACTTGAATATAAATGGGACTTAAACTCGCCCGCCCCCCGCCCCCAAGTGGATTAGAACTTGAATCAGTCCTAGACAGGTGTTTCCAGGGATATCAATCTTTATGAGAGCAGAAAGTCTTATGTGTCACCAATATTTGGAAATTTTAAGGCGAAATTATTGATTTCAGTGGGGTCTGAATAGGCATAGTTGGGTATCCTTTTCTCCAAATGTTTTCTGTTTAGCTTTCATGAATTATTTTTTCTTGGCTGTATAATTACCCTGGACTTTTAATGTTATTTTTTAATAGAGATTATGGGGGAAATAGAATGCAGGCAATTCTGTTCCTGGAAAATTTAAAAACAAAAGCTTGCTAGTTAAAGCAGAAATAATAAAGCCTTGGTCCTAAAGTCATGATTGGATAATTGTTTGGTAAAACTTACAATTCATTGCATTGTTTTCTCATATATGTAGGTTATGTTTTTAGACTTGATACAACTTGAAAATGTGTATTTTACTAAAAATTGTCAATTTCATCCAACTGTCTTATAAAATAAGTTAAAGTTCCTACATTCTAATATTTTATGGCCATTTTATCAAACAGTTTGTTAGAAACAGCACAGTGGCTAGAAGCACAGATCTTGGAATCAGTGTGTCTGTTTTAGTGAAATTTCAACTCTGCTACACAAAGAACTTGGTCACAGTACTTAGCCATTGTAACCCTCCCTCCCCATGACCACTGAATTACAGTCACCAAATTTGTTAACAAAGGAAAAGAACAAACATCACACAATGTTGTCTTAAAGATTAACTGAAATAATATGCAAAGCATTAAGGACAACATCTGTTACGGGAAAAGCACATAGTACATGGTAGTATTATTATAATTATTATCATGATCATTCCCCCTAGATTTATTGATGAGGAGTTTCTCTGTTGTCTTACACTCCTTCATTATTTAATATTTCTATTACCTTTCTCTTTTATAAAAAAATAATTTCCGCCATTATCCTCACTATTGTTTTTCTTTTAATTCCCTTAAGCGTGTGTTCTTTTTCTAATGTGTTGAGTTGAGTGTTTGATTTCTTTCTTTTTTTTCTTATGTAATTGTAAAAATATTCCAAGACTGATTTTTGTCTCTTGTATGACTGTTCATTTGTATCCTTTCATGGTCATAAAGATTATTTAGAAGATGTTTAATCCTTCCCACTAGAGTTCCTAAGAGAGCCCTGGAAGTGCTGATGGGTCACGGTTGTATTTCTCTCTGCAAATCTTCATTCAAACCCACCAGGTGCTTGGTGGGGGAAAGAGCAGGCTGTCTGCTCCTGTGGAGATTTACAACCTGAGACATCCTGTATAAGTGTGCTCTGGTTCTGAATTGATCCAATGGTAGTGGCCTTAAGATTGTTTTTAAAGACATTTTTCTAATTTCTTTTACCTTTTAATTATTTTATCTAATATCACTGCAATTTGGGTCAGAGAATGAGACAGTGTAATTTTTACTTAGCAGAGTACTATATTCAAATTTATGTCCATTTTGTTTTTATTGTTGATACAAATAATATATATGATGAAATTGCAGCAGGTGAATAAATATTTTTCTGTATGTGTCAGACATACTTCAAAAGAAGGCATAGTCTTTGTAAACTTCATATTTAAAATATAGCTATTAATCTGATTATTATTACTCTTGCTGATGAAGATCAAGGATTGTAGCCTTAAGTATGGATTACAACTCAATGTAAGAAATGCCCAACTCCTTAAAACTAGACCAATAGGTAACATCTTAATAAATGGAGAAAACTTTGAAACTGTCAAGGATTTTGTCATATTTGGACCCACAATCAATGCTCCTGGAAGCAGCAGTCAAGAGATCAAAAGATGTATTGCTTTAGGTAAGTCAGCAACGCAAGATCTTTGAAGAGTATTGAAGAGCAAGGACGGTACTTTGAGGACTACGGTGTGCCTGACCCAAGCCAGGGTATTCTCCATACATCATATGCATGTGAAAATTGGACATTGAATAAGGAAGACTGAAGAAGAATCTACGTATTTGAATGGTGGCTCCTGAGAAGAATACTGAAAGTACCATGGACTGCTAAAAGGACAAACAGACCTGTATTGGAAGAAGTAAGGCCAGAGTGCTCCTTAGAAGCAAGGATGTCAAGATGTAGACTCACATGATTTAGACATATTGTCAGGAGATACCAGTCCCAGGAGAAGATGTCATGTTTGTTAAAGTACAGGGACAGACAAAAGAGGATGGCCCTCAAGAGATGGACGGACACGGTGGCTGCCTCAGTGGGATCTGGCATAGGCACAATTGTGAGGATGGTGTGAAACTGTTCAGTGCTTCATTCCGTTGTGCACAGGGTCATTAGGGGTCAAAGCCAACTCGGTGGCACCTAACAACAACAACATCATTTTAGCCATATTACTTGTCTTCCTAATGATTTGTAAGTTTTCTTGATCTCACATCAAAGACAAGAACACTCCCACAAAAGTGCTGACTCCTTTACCACATTTGTTTATGCACCTATTTTGTCTTCAGAGATGATGTCAGGAAGGTGTGAGTGAGATAGTTTAGGTTAATTGTGCCAACCTGGCCAATAAACACATGTGGGGCTAATTGAAGGGCCGAGGGATAAATGGCTCAGGGAGCCTCGCCTTTCTAGTTCTTGGGTCTCTTGCTTTGTGATGGTCAGGCAGGGTGCAGCTGCCTTAGTAGTTACCTGTTTCAACTGGCAAGGCTCACTTCCTGCAAGACATCCCTAAGGAGAAGCCTCATGGACCTACTGTGATGCAGACCTGCGTTCTGGAGCAGCCGTGTGGAGGCCCCTGCCAGTGCTGAGATGCTTACATGTTCACTGACTCGGTTTTCCTCCTGCAGTGGGTGTCATTGTGTGTGTTTTGTGAGATGGAGGAGGATGTTGTGAATTGGTGTTGGACATATGGGTTAATGGTTCATGTTGGACTTGTGAGCTTGGGCAGCACTGGGTTGGGATGTTTTCTTGATGTGCACTTTATATAAAATTCTCTCTTATGCATGAGTTTCTGTGGATTTGTTTCTCTAAAGGACCCAGACTAACACAGTGAGCATCATACAAGGCCACATTATTAAAACAAACTGTTCTTGTACTGAAGTAATATTTAAGTAGATGCCCAAAGTTCATCTGTTTCCTTGTTACATTTTCATTTATGTACATATATAAACATATATATATTTTTTCTTTTGTCTTCTTTCCTCCTGCACCTCTATTATGTTTACCCATTGTTCACCACAGTAATTTCTCTCAGATACATTTCTATTGATCAGACATGACCAGAAGAGCTACAGTTTTCTCACCATCCATTTTACTATATTCCTCTGTACGTGCCTTTATTGGCTCACTGCTCGCCTCCCACCACCTCCTCCCCTCCTATGCCCCTCAGGAACCATTGGTCCTGTCACTGTCTCCATAGATTGCCTATCCTGCCCATCTTATATAGATAAACAAATAAAGAGCGAGAGCGAGAGCGAGAGCGAGAGCGAGAGCGAGAGCGAGAGCGAGAGCGAGAGCGAGAGCGAGAGCGAGAGCGAGAGCGAGAGCGAGAGCGAGAGCGAGAGCGAGAGCGAGAGCGAGAGCGAGAGCGAGAGCGAGAGCGAGAGCGAGAGCGAGAGCGAGAGCGAGAGCGAGAGCGAGAGCGAGAGCGAGAGCGAGAGCGAGAGCGAGAGCGAGAGCGAGAGCGAGAGCGAGAGCGAGAAGATACCAGTAGTCACAAGTTTATCGGAATCCTGACACAGAGCAGATGAATATCTTTCTGTTAAGTAGAGAAAAGGACATGTTATAATCCATCAGTCAAATCTGCCTTTCTTTCAGGGTTCTGCATCCCAGGTTCCACTTACCCAGCTATTAAAAGACATAGCTTCTGGGGTCTTAAAGGCTTGTAATTAGATCAGCAGCCCCCTAGCAGGGAAGCAACAAAGCCCACATCGAAGAAGTACACCAGCCTGTGTGATCATGAGGTGTCAATGGGATGAGGTATCAGAAGTTCAAAACCAAGCAACCTCATGGTCGTGAAGGGACATGGATATAGTGGAGACCCAAAACCCACCTCAAGTTAACTGGACAGTCCCTCTCAGAAGGGCCACATGGAAGGGATGATAGATCCAGGGTGCAGCAGAGCGCTGATGAACCACATAACTATCTTCTAGTTCTTACTAGTGTTGTGCGTATTTGTTTTCCCTCATTAATCATGGTAAACTTATATATATTCATTTGTATAATTAAGATTATTCAGTATATGAAAGCCAAGATGGATAACCCTTCAGAAACAGTAACAGGAGTAACTGTTCCCTGAGGGAAGGGGAAATGAGGGGGGTTGAGGGGGGCAGAAGGGGATCAACTAATAGCACCGGGGACTGTGTAACCCCACTTGAGGGAGCGAACAAAAGAATTGTATGTAAATGGATATATTGGATGATGTGAGATGCAGCAAAATAAATTAAAAATAAGGGTTCCTATGGGAGCTGGGGAGGGGATAAAGGGAAGCTGATATTAAGGAGTTCAAGAAGAAAGAAAATGTTTTCAAACTGACTGGTAGCAATAGTACAATACTGGTTGATGTGATTGAACTATGGAATGTTATAATATCTGTAAGAGCTTCTAATAAAATGATAAAATAAAAAAAGTTCTAACTCCATCCATTTTCACATTATAGTCAATGATATAATTTATTGAATGGAGAATGATCTGTGTCTTTTCTTAACAATTTATTTTAAAGTGTAATTTTTATGTATAAATGACTTTTTGTAGCCTGATTGCTTTTTTCTTAAATACATTTTTGTTTTAAGCTAACATTTTCGTTCGTACAATTAAATGTATGCACTACTTTTCTGGGTAAAAATTAAAATTATCAGAGGAGAACTGGAAAGATCTAAGTCCATTATGATACAGTCAGAGCAAGGTAATTGCTCTTGGGCTTTTCTGGAGGGAATGTCTTTGTTCGAGGAAGTTTCTCCAGACACGCAAGCAGATACGGAGATGTGATATCAGGCAATGTTATCATGACAAGTTGAGTAGGACGGATTTGCTCTTGACCTCCTAAGAAATAGGCTTACCAATTCATAAATTTCCTTTGGGATTGGAATTTAATACCTGATAATCACCTTTTCCAAAGAAACTGTATTTGGTGATGTGGGAAGTAATTACAATTTATGGAAGGCTTCGAACCAATCATGGAAAAATCAAGCGATGGCTATCAAAATTTGGTAACAGCTATGAAGCTGACTCATGATGCTTCAAGAAAGACAGTGCTCAGAACAAATAGCTTTATCCTCTGATGGTCTTCTCAGACCAGGCTCCCAGCTGAAGTTCATGAAACAATTAAACATCTACCTTGTCATCACAATTAGCATCTCTTCCACACAGGAAAAGCTAGGTTATGATGTATTCCCCATCATCTTGCTGCATACAACTCTCTGAAGTCTTTATAAATTCTTATACGAATCCTATATTATTGCTTTTTCATTTGTTCATAGCCTCTCTTTCAGTCATACATGGTAAATTTCTACAGTTCAAGAATACTATGAGTTTTACCTAAACTTGGGCGTGAAATCCACTGTCATGGAGTTAATTTCCAATAATAGTGATTTTTGAAGTCAGAGTAGAGCTGCCCTTTGGGGCTCCCTGAACTCCAAGTCTTTACAGGAGCATTTCCTGCTACAGTGGGCCAGTGGTATTTGAACTGCTGGGCTTCAGTTTGGCAGTCCAGTGCCTACTCCACAAAGCCATGTTTTGTATTCAATGATTAGGGCAAAGATGGTGATTAGAATGCACCCTGCAGGAATAGAGAATAGAGCTCTGATAAACTCTTTCTGAAAGATTCCCATGGAAGACCCTGTGGCGGATGGGCAAGGTCACTGTAAATAGAAAATAACTCAAAGGCAACGCGTTTGGTGTTAGAATTAGTCCAACAATATGCTGAAAGATCTAGTAATGCGTCTACTGCTTCCTTTTATTGACATTATCAAGCAACGCAGCCACTCCTTTTGATTCGCAAAATGAGAAGACTAATTGATGCAAGTCCCAGTACTGTCAGGTAAAGGAGTGAACTAGGACGAAAAGAGTTTGTGATTTTCTTTTTAAATCTTTATTCCTGTACAAAAATTATTTTTAAAACTGCATCTCACAAAACCCCTAATATAAATTTGGTCTGGATTTTTTCTTTTAACTAAATTTGCAATTCCATAGATAGGTGGGAGAAAGGCAGAAGCTGACAGTTAGGTTAGATTTAAGATTCTGTACCATCTCATCAGAGGAATCTAAGTAGCCTCTTTGTCTCAATCTATCTGTTAATTTTCCTCTAAGTTTCAACCACTTCATAATCTACTGATTACTGAATGAGCTATTATCTACGTAGCTTGATATTTGGGGGCTTCAAAAAGGAAATTGTCTTGAACATGCAGTACCTGGTAGAATTTTGAATATAGCAATGCCAAAATATACTGGCTCAAACTCAGAATATTTAAGTTCCTTGAATAGTCTGTAATTAAGGAGGAGTCCTGAAGGAGTGGCACTTGCATTATGCAAAGCAGGATACATAATTGAATTAAGCAGTGGGGGGAGGGTAGGGAAACAAAGATCAAAGCTGAAATAACATCAGTTTCTGTTCTTGGAAATGGCATTCCTGATGAAAAGATTTCTTTGGTTTTTTTTTTCTTTTGCATATTGTATCACCCTTCTTAAAGGGAACTCGCTATTGCAAAATTTGTGATTCACATAAAGACTGACTACTGTGAGCGTTTAAGGGAAGCTTGAACAGGCTCACCTTTCAGCTGTTTGGAAATGCCTCCTAATACTTCCAGTGTGGGACTCTGTGGGAACAAGAGAAGCTGACAGTACGAGAGGGGGGAGCTCTGAGTGAAGGTACTATTGGTGTTTTTCACATGCCATCTCGATCAACCTGAGGAGGGAGGGGGGCGTTTCCAGGGAGACTCACCTGCTGAGGTCAGACCTAAGGGTTTTAAAAGCAAGGGGCATGATTCATTACAATGTGGACAGACCCCATCACTCTTGAAAAAGGCTATTCAGAGGCTCATCCAAGTGTTCAGGCATAACTACATAAGCAGGGGGTTCTTTAGAAGGGCGTCAGACAAGTTAGAGTACTACCTGAACATGAGCCAGGCCCAACTGCTAGAGCCTGAATTAAAAGGAAACATTTTATAGGTTGTGGGACCTTTTTCCAATCCATCTTTCTCGCTGGGGAGAAAAAAATATATCTTCTGCAGAGGTGATGAAAACTTGTATTAAAAGGTGTAAAAGGTGACACAGCAAGAAAAAAGGTGGGGGTGGGTGTGGGAGACTGGGAGGGTTAAGGCATTGGCTGAGAATAATTTTGAAAAATGAGGGGAAAATCCCACATGATTTCTAAAGTACTTAAGTGAGGAGGGAGCCAGAGAATAACAGTATTTTCTATGATGAACAGTTCTAGACAAAATGATATGGACCAAACCATATAGCAAAGACTCTTTAGAGGAGTCAAGAATTGCATTTGATTGAGCTGAATGTTTACTTTTGTGATAGACCCATGCACTTCACTATTGCTGCATGTAGAAGCATGGTGATATATGCTTTGTGGTGACGTGAGGTGTCAGATGTGCAAAATTCACACACAGTCAGTTAAATATGCAGACATCGCCCATGGCCATTGAGTGGTTTCTGCCCTACAGAGACCTTATGAAGGGTTTCCAAACCTGTAAGTCTTTCTGAGGGCAGACAGCCTCATCTTTGTAAGGAGCAGTTAGTGGATTTGAAGTGCCTACCTCGAGGTTAACAATCTAGCACCTTACCCAGCGTGCCACCAGGTTAGTATGGCCATAGCTACAAGCAACGCTCTAGAAAAGTCTAAGAAGATGGAATCCAGCTAAATATAATTTATTAATTTGATTACTACTCTTCTCTGTTATAGAGCTTAGCCTTCTCAGGACACACTTTAAGTTCTTCCCTTGATGCACAGAAGTCTACGGGCACACGCAGAAATAGGTACACTTCACTGTAGGGCATATAAATGTGTATTTCCATTGTCCACTAAAGCTTGAAATGAGATGCAAATGGTAATACACAGATATAGAACTATGCCCCTGCTCTTTAGGAAGGGGGCAACTATAAATGACAAATCCTTTTGTTTTGTATAAAACAAAAAAAGGGGATTTGCTATATGGTTCTTTAACCATGGAAGAAATGAAATTATGCCATCCAGATTCCCCAATAAGGAAGACTTATTCAGACTGCCTCCATCTATCAACCCCTCTGATTTAAGTGGGTCTGGGAGAAGGACCCGGCTGATACAAGTAGGCAAGTACTCACATTCAAGACTATTAACTGAAAGGTAATTGATGGTTCATACCTACCCGAAAACATCTCAGAAATACACCCTGGCAATCCGGGTCACAGCCTTGGAAACCCTTTGGAGACGTTCTCCTTGACAAGCATGGGGACCATCTCAGGGGGGATCAACTTGATGAGCAACAATAAGTTGTCTGTCCCTTAGGGTTTGGCCACGATTTGGATAGACCTGTGTTCATGGCTCCCCATTTTCCCTCTGCCCAACCCTGCCTCTTTTCCTTCCCCCAAACAGGTGTTGAACCCTTGAAACATCTTACTTGCCAGATTAACTCTCAGTGCCTGCTTAATGACTAAATTAAGATGATTTCTTATAAGTGTTCTAACAGCAATGTTATTTTTATAGGTGAGGGAACTAAAGTAAAAACAAAGGTAATTTGTTTAGGTTGAATGACAAATTATGTAGTAGATATCATGCATATACTTAATAAAATATTCATTCTTATGATTTCAATATTTATCAGGGACATTCACTAAGAATATTTCATTTTGAAAGCTGCAGCTCCACTAACAAGTTAAAATATACACTATCAACTGACTTTAGTTATTTTTAAGTACAGACTAGCTATTTTTAAGTATAGACTAGTTGTTTTAAAGTTGCTAGCTAAGTAGTAATTAATACTTTTTTTTGTTTTAAATGGGGAAAGGTAGGAATTCTATACTGTATCCTATTATCAACCTTATTTTCAAACTTAGTGTTCAGAGAATAGATATTTATTTAGCACTGACTATAGCACAGGTGGTGTTCTAAGTGCTAGAGATATAAATCAAAATAATCCCAACTCCTGTACATGTCAGAAGAGAACTGTGCTACACAGGAGTTTTAAAAAAAATACTCTTATTGGGGCTCTTACATCTCTTAGCACAATGCATGCATTCCTCCAATGTGTCAAGTACATGTGCACATACGCCGCCATCATCATTTTCATACTTCTCTCTCTCTCTCTCTCTCTCTTTATTTCTTTGCCGTCATCATTTTCAAAGCATTCTCTCCCCACTTGAGCCCCTGATATCCGCTCCCCACTTTGCAAAGAAGCAGGCCTCTAGGTCCTTCTTGTGAAGTGCTTCAAGGGCAGTGACTCCCAACCTTCTGGAGGCCATGGTCCTTTCATACAGTGCCTCATGTTGTGGTGACTCCAACCATAACATTATTTTGTTGCTACTTCATAATTGTAATTTCGCTACTTTTATGAATCAGACGACCCCTGTGAAAGGGTCATTCGACCCACAATGAGGTCACAATCCACAAGTTGAAAACCGCTGCCCTAGGTGAACCCACAAACTCTAGGATAGCAACAGAACACACTAACCTTGTCCATCACTCAAAAATTCCCAATTAGAGGAGATGGGTTAATTAGGGTGTGAGGTAGTATCGATGAAGAACACAGCTTTCCCCCAGATCCTGGATGCTTCCTCCCCCCAACTACCATGATCCGAATTCTACCTTGCAGGGCTGGATAGGACAGAGGCTGTACACTGGTACATATGAGGGTTGGAGGTACAGGGAATCCAGGGTGGATGATACCTTCAGGACCAAGGGTGTGAGGGACGATGCTGGGAGACTGGAGGGTGAGTGGGTTGGAAAGGGGGAACTGATTACAAGGATCCACATGTGACCTCTTCCCTGGGAGAGGGACAGCAGAGAAGGGGGGAAGGGAGACTCCGGATAGGGCAAGATATGACAAAATAACGATGTATAAATTACCAAGGGCATATGAGGGAGGGGGGAATGGGGAGGGAGGGGAGGGGGAAAAGAGGACCTGATGCAAGGGGCTTAAGTGGAGAGCAAATGCTTTGAGAATGATTGGGGCAGGGAATGTATGGATGTGCTTTATAAAATTGATGTATGTATATGTATGGATTGTGGTAAGAGTTGTTTGAGTCCCTAATAAAATGTAAAAGAAGAAAAGAGAAAAAAATGATTAGGGCAAAGACTGTACAGATGTGCTTTATACAATTGATGTATGTATATGTGTGAACTGTGAAAAGAATTGTATCAGCCCCAATAAATTGTTAAAATAAAAAAATTTAAAAAAAAAGAAAGAAAATGATGATGGCAACATGTACAAATGTGCTTGACATACTGGATGAATGTATGGATTGTGATAAGAGATGTAAGCGTCCCCAATAATATTTCATTTAAAAAATAAATAATTAAATAAAGATGCCCTTTTATGGTGAAAAAAAAAAATTCCCAATTAGTTGCCCGACAGTTCATTTGGACCCGTGTGACTCCATATATGTCCCCAAACATCTGCTCCCGGATTTTCAGTGGCTTCTATTTTTAACATAGATCATCAGCTCTTTCTATCCATGCATTTCTGTGACACCTAATTGGGCCTGCAACCTTTCAATTGGCAGGCTAGTTCATAACTGTTTGTACTACCCAGGGACTATGTTGGGAACATAATGACAGAAACCAAACCAAACAAAAACACAGTCTCTGACATCATAGAGCTTATGTTTCTGATGTAGAAGGTAGCAGTAATTAAATAAATGCATACACACATTCATATATGTGTACGCACAGGCTACATATATATATTATATGCTAAAAAATCACAGCCGTCAGGTTGATTCCAGCTCACAGCAATCCTGTCTAAGGTGTCAAAGGCTGTACTTTATTTTTAAGTAGTTAAGTATGTTTTGGTGTGCTTGAATCACCAACTCTGCAGTTGGCTATTCAATGTTTCCTTAAAAGTGCCACTAGAGGCGGAAGGACCTTGGGCCTCTACTCAAGCACTCCCTCAATGCATGAATACCTTCTTTTATTAAATTGGAACTCTATGATGCTCACTCTCCCGACACAACTGCTGAAGCCAAAGTGGGTGAACAAGTAAATGTGGAGAAGAAAGCTGATGGTGCCCGGCTATCAAAAGAGATAGTGACTGGGGTCTTAAAGGCTTGAAGATAAACAAGCGGCCATCTAGCTCAGAAGCAACAAAGCCCACATGGAAGAACACACCAGCCTGTGTGAGCTAGTGATCCCAAAGGGATCAGTTATCAGGCATCAAAGAACAAAAGAATCATCATATCATTGGCTGCACACCTCCAAGATAGGATCGCTGAAGACAAATGGGTGCATAAGCAAATGTGGCAAAGAAAGCTGATGGTGACCGGCTATCAAAAGAGATAGTGTCTGGGGTCTTAAAGGCTTGAAGATAAACAAGCGGCCATCTAGCTCAGAAGCAAAAAAGCCCACATGGAAGAAGCACACCAGCCAGTGCGATCACGAGGTGCCAAAGGGACCAGGTATAAGGCATCATGCAAAAAAAAAAAAAAAAAGAATATGTGTGTGTGTGTGTGTGTATATATATATATATATATATATATATATATATATATATATATATATACCATATTGAATGAAGGGGGAAGTGCAGAGTGGAGACCCAAGGCCCAAGTGTCGGCCAATGGAGATTCCCTCACAGAGGGGCTTAGGAGAGGAGATGGGTCAGTCAGGGTGCGAGGTAGTACCGATGAAGAGCACAGCTTTCCCCCAGATCCTGGATGCTTCCTCCCCCCAACTCCCATGATCCGAATTCTACCTTGCAGAGCTGGATAGGGCAGAGGTTGTACACTGGTACATATGAGGGCTGGAGGCACAGGGAATCCAGGGTGGATGATACCTTCAGGACCAAGGGTGTGAGGGGCGATGCTGGGAGAGTGGAGGGTGAGTGGGTTGGAAAGGGGGAACTGATTACAAGGATCCACATGTGACCTCCTCCCTGGGAGAGGGACGGCAGAGAAGGGGGGGGAAGGGAGACTCCGGATAGGGCAAGATATGACAAAATAACGATGTATAAATTACAAAGGGCACATGAGGGAGGGGGGAGCAGGGAGGGAGGGGAAAATAAGAGGACCTGATGTAAAGGGCTTAAGTGGAGAGCAAATGCTTTGAGAATGATTGGGGCAGGGAATGTATGGATGTGCTTTATGCAATTGATGTATGTATATGTATGGATTGTGGTAAGAGTTGTATGAGTCCCTAATAAAACGTTAAAAAAAGTGCCACTAGAGGTATGTGTATACACATCACAACTTGCCTGTCACTTGTCATGCTGTGGTGCTTGTATGTTGTTGATAACGGATGCTATTCCACCTGTGTTTCAAATGGCAGCAGGGTCACCCCACGTGAACAGGTTTCATCAGCATTCCAGACTAAGAACAAACAATGAAGCAGGACTTGCTGTCCGCTTTGAAGAACGAAGTCTCTGAAAACCTCCTGGAGAGCATTGTCAGGCTCTGATAAGCCAATGACTGGAAGCAGAATGTCGTCAGAGACGGGGCGAGAGGATGGGCCCTTCAGGTGGTCACAAGAAATGTGACTCCGGAAGTTCCGCTCTCTTGGAGTGGAGTTGGACACGGTGACATGATCCCAGTAAAGCTCACGGGACCTTCATTTACCAATGGGGCAGGACTCGAGGGAAGAAGAAACAGCTGGAAAATTCTGCTAATGATCAGAACTTGGAATGCGTGCAGCATGAGTCTAGGAAAGTGGAAAGTCATCAAATATGAAGTAGAATGTGTAAAGATCGACGTGCTAGCCATTAATGGGCTGCAATGGACTGCCATTGGCCATTTTGAATCAGTCACCAGCAAATTCCCACTTTTTGGCCTGTCAGTAAAGGACACCCACATGTTGCCGTGTCTCAGTCCCACACGCTCCCCACCGCTCTTGCTCTGTCCAACAGTCTCGGTGCCACAGGCTCCCATGCCGCGGGCCTCTGCATCAGGCGTTTTATCCAAGCATCTGAAACGTGTTCTTCTGGTGGTCTTGGGCTTTCTCTTTTGGCTTTTGCTTCAAAAATGGCTCATGCTCATAGCCAGAGTGGTAGTAACAACAGTGGATCAATCCCCTCTATTGGTGTCACGCCTGCCCTATTTGCATGGTCCCACCCGACCATTGGTGAGGGTCACAGAGACAGAAGAAGATCCCAAGTAAGAAATTTCTCTTTGCCACACTTGGCTTCATGCATGTGTGTGGAAAGGAAAGTTGTATGCTGTTATATGAAATACAGATTTTTGACATCTGTGAACTTTAAGCTTCCAGCCACAGTTCTTAAATTAAGTTTGTTTCAAGAGATACTCAGAGTGAGAGTTGTGGACCAGTTCACTGCTTTAGGGTCTTCTCAAAGTTTGAAGATAGACTGGGGCCTCAATGCCGAGTTGAATATTATTTGAAGAATTGATGTTGATCACCACTGCCCCTTACCACACTTATCTTCATCCAACCAGTAATAAACACCTGAACCTTAAATAATTTGCCCTTTCTACCAAGGTAAATCATTAACCCATCGTTATTATCATTGCCATTATTTTGGGGTGGGAGGTGAGAAACATTTGGGATAAGATGATATATTTCTTAAACACAGAGTTTAGACTATTATATTTAATCTCTTTTTTCACACACCTCATAGAATCCCATGCCTTTAGATCTTTTAATATGCCTGCTCAGACATGAGTAGTTCTGATAATGCTAAATTTAATTGATGTGCTGTGGTAATATGTAGCTCCATCTATGTCTTATAGAGTGACAACCAATCTGCAGAGAAAATTTCCAATTCTTAATTATTATGAATATAGCGAACTACCTATGTGATTTATCTTTGAAGCTACTTTAACAGGCATTGAATTTTCAATATAGGTCAATTAATGTCATATTAATTGCTGTTTTTATGTTGCCCCAATTGACCAATTTTGTATTCTAAGGCTCCAAAGAGAAAAGGGGAAAGATAGAAAAACCTTTCCTTTTAAGTTGTCCTGTTCTTTCGAAATCACATCAGACCAGGGATTTTGTGTGAAAGGGCTTCAGGAAGTTACAAAACTCCTTCACATGGCCTTTTGAATCTGTGTACAATTTCTAGCATTACACAGAATAAATACCAGGGTACTGGTGTGGTTTATTCAAGAGTTTGTTGAGGGAAAAAAAATCTACCTACTAGCTCCCATGCTGAGGATTACAACCAGGTCCCTGCTGTCGAGTTCTGTGTTTAGGTAAAGCAGGAGCAAGGCTGCCTTTTCTTAAAGCCACAAAAGGGTTTCTATAGTGTAGAACAGTGAGAAACTGACAGCTTTTTTATGCATAAAAGGCAGCTGTTCCTTCTCAGGTAATATTATTAATAAGCCCTAAGGTAATGTTTGCTCTGAAATCTATCTAATTGAAATAATTTACTCTGACCCTTGGAGAATTCTGAAACGGTTTGCCTCATGTTCACACACAGCAAAATAATTACGAGATGGCATATGGAAATGCTATCATGTGGTGGATGTCTCTCTGAATCTGTATGGTTGAAATGTTTCCCACAGATAAATCATATAGCTAATTTACAAAGTGGAGGTGAATAGTCCCTTTTCCACGTGGAGATTTGATGTGAAATGTTTGCAGTTCCAGAATATTAACAGGGGCGTTGACATCAGTAATTACTTGCAGTTATGAGGCACTTTTTTTCACACGGTGCTATGAAGCAATATTTAGTAACACAAGGAGGAAAAAATATGGGACTTTATACATCACATATGTAATACTGAGGTACTGTCAATCCCGGGAAATGGTGTGAGCACATTAGTGACTGAGGTATATTTGCCTGTAGCATAAAACTGTCTGGAAAGTTCCAGCAGTTTCCACTGAGATAGCATATTTGGCATGGCGGGGCTGACTGTGGTATGCAAGGACTTTGGGGGAAATTTGTCAGCTTTCACAGGGAAAGGTCCAAGTGTTTATGGGAACTATGAAGTGGTGTTGGGTGACTCTCAAAGGGATCTGTGGGGTCATTTGGGATAGGAATTTGAAAGTGATTTGATTGGTGCTCTTCTGAACTTATAAAATGGTTGAAAGGCTGGCCTTGGGTCTCATGGGAGCAAACGTTCTTGTGAAATTTCTGGTCTGGTACTTTCCTGCTAGGGTGAGAACTTCTTAGGAGGATGGTCTTTCTCACCATATCTTAATTCTCAAGATCCATGTCCCTGTGGAAGCCCAGGAAATAGGAGATTGCAGGAAAGAAACTGAGTTCTGTTCTTTACCCTCAGAAGTTATGAGACAGATTTCTCTAGGTTTACAATAGTTTAATAAATCAACTGTCTGTACCATCGAATGTCTTAATTATTTCCCTCTCTGCTAACCCTGACCCCCCCCTAAAAAAAAAGACTGGGGAACAAGAAAAAAAGAGAAAGGAAAAAGAAAAATTTGTTTAAAGCGTAATTCAGTTTAAATACCTCTTTCTCTGGGCGGGCCCGTGAAGATTCTGTGCCCCTTAGCAATGGCACAGTTATGTGGGCAAATGATCTGCATGGATTCATTACCGGATGGTAGAGCACTCGGTCATGCTGCAGTTCTTTTAACAGCTCCTCGAGGGTAGATGTGGCAATGCCATCGGTGAGACTGGCCAGTGAGTATCGTGCTCACCGCTAGTGAACAGCTGGTGCATTGAAGCCCTCCCTTCAATCTCCTTGGGTCCTTGCTGGGACCTCCTATTTGTGTACAAGCTCCTTGATTCTCAGTTTTCCCTTATTCTTAAAGTCCCAGAAACTCATTTACACAACAGCTCACGTACGCATGTGCAGTTGGCAGGTATTTACAAGGTTTCTTTCGAAATGCTTAACAGATTTTTAATTTTCAATCTTCCAAGGCCCAGTTATACCTTCTAAAACAGAACATAAAAAAACAAAAACAACTCACTGCCATCGAGTCACGGCTGATGTATTGCAACCCCCTCTGGGTTTCTGAGATGGTAATTGTTGACCAGAGTAGAAAGCCCAATCTTTCGTCTGTGGAGTTGCTGGTGGTTTTGAACTGCCGACCATGGGGAGACAGCTCAACGTACTACCACTATACCACCGGGGCTCCTATAAAACAGAAAATAGGATTTAAAAATAAAGATCATGAAATGCAAAACTGGAAACTTGACAAAACAATAGAACTGGCGTTAGTCTCTCATATGCATCAGCTCCAACCCCTGACTCCTCATCATTAAACAACTGGGGAGCATTGGGTTTGATATCTCACGGACATCTGTGCTCTTTGTGAGTACTATCTGTAGCTATGGACTGTTCCCAAATAAAGGTAACATGTTTCTGTGATTTACAGTTGATCGTTATTATAGCGTAGCCTCTGAAGGCATGGGGCAGAGATTTATTGTACACTCGTGTCTTATACCTGACTCATGTCAGGGAGGAAAGGTAAAAAGCTGTGACTTTTGAGTGCCCTCTTCCCTAAGCAGTTGTCTTTTCTCTTGCTGCACTTACAGCTTGATTAAACCACATCAAGAAGGTTAATGACCAAACTTTGTCTTCAATACTTTCTTATAATTCCTCATAGAGAGCTGCTCTCAGAGCAAGTTCTTTCCAGAAATGTTCTCAAACTGAAAGAATGGTCCTTGTAGTCAACCAGCAAATTCCCACTCTTTATTCTTCATGTCATATTTGAGGGATGACATCATTTTTGTTCCTTCTGCTTACTTTGAATCTGGATCAATGAGGGGGTCTCTTTTTCCTAAGTGCATTCATTCTGTCTCTGACCTTACAAACATGGGAATCTTCAGTTTCATAAAACCTCTTAAGAAGGGGAATTCCCCAATCTATTTCTTATCATTTCTTTTTTTCTTAATGTCTGTGGGAACGATACATTCCTTACACACACAGAGAGAGAGAGAGCAATCCCACGCACATTAACTGCAGATTTAGTACATCTAGCAGAAGTATAGAGAACAGATTTGCGATTTGAGTGCATTCCTACCTATGTTACATTTCATAAATCTTTCAGAAGACATTATCACCACAAGAATGGGTACGATGAATTTGAATTAAGGTTTCAATAAAACATAACAGCGAACACTAAATGAATGAAATTTAGTAAAATAGCATGCCACCACATTTAAATATAGTATATATTGCCTTCGTGTGTAAAATATATTATAAAAAGGGATTCTGCTCTTATTGACCAATAATTTCTAATTCTTGATAAGTTTTATATGATGATGATACCTTGTGGGGAATAGGATCATGAAACTTTGCTAAATTCCAACCAACCCTTTTGATACAGTGGACTAGGAGTTTGACTGCTTTCCACAAGGTCAGCAGTTCAAACCCACCAGGCGCTCTGTGGGAAAGAGTGAGTCTATCTGCTCCCACAAAACTCTCAGGTCTAGGACACCCAAAGAGGCAGTTCTAGTGTGCTCTACAGGGTCACGAATCAGAATCTACTCAGTGGCAGTGGGTTTGGTTTTGGGTTCTTTACAATCCCTTAGGGCAGCAAAGGGCTCATGAGTTTTTATTTAGACTGCAGAATCTCTTTCTGAGGTCAGTGGTTACTTTTCTCCTATTTTTAATCTGATGAAATTTGACTGAGACTAAGGGAGTCAATTGATTATGTTCTGAAAGATAATGTTTACTGAGGGTAGTTTCCCAAGATCTTGTTAAAGTGCAGTTGGCTGTTGAGTAATTTGGCTTCCCATTACTCTCAAGTTTCACAACAAACAACTGCATTTTGCCACAAGGCTCCCTTGTTTATACTCTCACTTGTTTTCATCGTTTCAGAATCAGGTAAACTCATTTTTAGAAAACACAAGCACCCAGTCAAATATTTTATGGTATTGAAATATCATGAATCAAAGAAGAGAAAGATAGGGCTATCTACTTCTTTAAAGACTTAAAAACTCAGAAATGTAAAGGGACCGTCAACCCTGTGCAGCAGTTTTGCTGTCAGTCAGAATCAACTCAATGGCAGTCAGTGAGTAATTCCGAGAATTTTTTTTTCCTTGGAAAGCAAAACAGAAAAGAAGTTGGCATTTCACCATTCTAAAATTGCAAGTGAAAAGAAAATCCTAAAGCAAGAAGAAGGAGGTTGATTCTTCCCATAAATCTCTAGATTCCAGTAGGCATCACCAACCAGTGAAATCCACTTGCAATCCTAAAAGACTCTCCACAGCAATGAATACATGCCGAATGGGATTTTTTATTCTTACCTCCATTTCCTTTCCCATCTTGCGCATCTCTGTAATTTATTTGCTCAAAGTAGAAAAACAGGCACCTTCTTCCTTTCATCACTTGCAATTTATACAGAAGTAAGTAAAACAACATATATGGTTCCAAAATTTTTCATGTTTTCTAAACAAAAGCATTAAAACTTGAACTTACTGTTTCTTGATCTATTTATAATCTATTTATGTCTATACACTTCTGAAAGTGTTTTTTCCCATCTCTCTAACATTTTCCCCAAATAAATTTGCTCTCTTCTATGTTTTTCCCTCCAAAACTATTTTATTAGGAGCTAATCCAGGCATCATACCATTCTATCATTCACTCACATCAAGCAGTATTGCACAATGACTACCAAAATCCGATTTAAAACATGTTCTTCCTTCTTGAGCTTCTGCATATCAGTCCTTCTTTATCCCCACACCTCCCAGACTGCATTCTCCAGGAGCCCTTCTTCTAGGTGGTGTTTCTGTAGGTTCAGCTATTTTGAGTTTCATGTAGAGAGAAACAGCAAAATGCATACAGAGATCCAGGAAGGCTGTCTGCAATGACAAACACAATGAAGATAAACCCCAATGTGAAAAAGAACAAAAATCCAGAAAATTTTAAAAACCAGATCAAACCCAAAGCATATTCAAGAGGAGATCAAGTGACAGGGTTATAACCATTCAAGTCCGAATGATCATTTTCATCTTCCATGGTCACCTCTCCAATATTCTCTGTCTGATAACCAGTTTCCTATTAATTCATCAAATCAAAAGCTTTGGCATCCCAAACAGACTGAAATTGTGCTTTAATTTTGTTTCCTGTTTGAGGAACGGAAAGGAAGTCTAAAGGGTAGGTCAGTACTGCGGGGTAGACAGGGTAAGGTTTCTCAATGAAATTCATGCAGAACAGTCCTTGAGGAATAAACAGATAGGTGCATTGCCATAATAAAGATAGAAAACGTCCAAGCTTTTTCTTACCTGTGTAGTTTTCCATTTTCTTAAGACATCCTAATTAATAATAAGCCCCTGTGATCTTCCTGTGCCCTTTGAGGAAATATATATCGATTTTGGTTTTGAAGTTCCCAAAACAGTCACGATCATCTTGAATTTATCTGACAAAGAAGATCCCTTGGAAGCCCTTGTTTTGATTGGTTATTTCTTGAAGGTTTCATAAGCAGACTAAGATGTCATGCCACTGAAAGAATGGCTCCACAGCCATCCATTGATCACAGGGGCATGTTGAAATACATTTAACTTGGAATAAACCTGTGCATGTATAAAGTAGAACCTTACCCTTGTACACCCGCAACTCCTCTACTCTAATTCTGTTGGTTCTGACTGCTTTTACCCCAGCACCCTAGTTTAGGCCATCACCAATTTTAATAAAAGCCCTGAGATGGCCCTGCTCTCAGTCATGGTCAAATGAGGCAAACAGAATCAAGGTCCAATTGTTTCAGCGAAGGACCAACTATTCTACCCCAAAGGTCATGACAATAACAAATGAACCACTCATGATGCTCCCATGTGTGTCAGAATAGAAATTTGTTTCATAGGGTTGCAATGGCTAATTTTTCAGAAGTAGATTGTGAGGCCTTTCCTTCTCTCTCTCTCTCTCTCTCTCTCTCTCTCTCTCTCTCTCTCTCTCTCTCTTTCTTTCTCCAGACACCTTTGGGGGAACTGGAACCTCTAATCCTGGGCTAAGAAGCTGAATGCATTAACCATTTGCACTACCCAGTGAATCCAGAACGGTATAGGAAGATCTGAATAAGGCTCATTCACTGCCCAGACATCAGTTTGCCCAGTCCTAGTGGGCAATGGAAGAGGTGTTATTAAGGGCCCAGGAGCTAGGGTCAAGGGTTTAATTTTGCCTGGGTCTACCATCAAGGACTATGGAAGCATAAGAGAAAAAAAATTCAAACAGCATAATGCCTGGGGAAAATCTCCTTCACAAGACCCTTCAACTTGTTGAGGAGCAAAGATGTCCCTTTGAGATCCAAGCCAAGATCTTTTTCATTTGCCTCATATGCATGTGACAGCTAAACAATGAATAAAGAGAACCACAGACAAATTGTTGCATTTGAATTACGGTGCTGGTGAAGAATATTTAGACTAGACTAATCAGCCCAAAAAACAAACTAAGTTGTTTTGGAAGAACTACAGCCACAATGCTCCTTAGAAACAAGAATAGCAAGACTTAGTCTCACATTCCCTGGCAATGTTAGCCGGAGAGCTACCAATCCTTGGCAAAGGACACCATGCCTGGCCAGCTAAAAGGAAGAAGCCCCTCTAAAAGATGGATTGGCATAGTAGGTACAACAATTGGCACCAACATTTGTGGAGATAGTTCTGGATGGGGCGATGTGTTGTTCTCCTGGACTTAGGGTTTCTATGGGCTAATGCTGACGTGACAGCATCTAACAACCACAGTGAACATGACAATACTCCAAAGGGAGCCCTAAGGAATCCTTTCTATTGAATTGATTTTCTGCTGATAAGCAGCTAAATCCCTTTCTCCTCTTTCTGTATACTGGTTTTGATAAGTCCAAACCATCCAGGAGGTCCAAAAACCAAACTCACTTCCATGTGGTCAGTTCTGATTCTGAGGGACGTTGCAGGGCAGAGTAGAATGGCCTCTGAGGGATTCTGAGATGACCTCTCATTAGGACTAGTCCACCTCATCTTTCTCACACACTCAGGAGATAGGCTCACCTTGAAACATACTGGGAAAATGGCGCCATTAATGAGGTTATCTCTCTTTTAGGACATATGATTTGTAAGCATGCAGTCTTTTAATTTTTAATCTTGAAAGTTGAAAATATTAGCTGATCGTTAAAGTGAATTTGGCCACCCCTGCTGTGACACATGTATTCATGCTGTCCTTGTTGGGGCTCATACAAAGTACAAAAGAAGTTACAACTGTTATGTATATTTTAAAGGGTCCCTTCTCAATCAATGTAAATTCTCTGTTCTCTCGACTGATTCCACAGGTGACTTTACTTTGAAAATGAACATTCTGTTTTGAGAATATCTAACTACACAGAGTATGATTATGGACTTAGTACAAAGAAAAAAAATCAGTGAAATAACAAGCAGAGTTAATATTTACTTGCTACCAGAGGTACATCTAAGTAAACAGAGGGAGAAATTCTACCCACCTAAGCCTACATGAACTTAACTTACATTTACAGACCATTTGACAGTACATTATTTTCTTTTCATTATTTCTTTTTTAAGTTTTGGCAAAATGTACACAACAAAACATTCTCTAATTCAACAATGTCTATGTATATTATTTTGTGCCATTAATTATACTCTTTGTGTTGTTCTACCATTACTGATATCCTTTTCCAAATTATTTTACCTCTATTAACATTAACTTATTTTTGTGCCCTCTAAGCAGAAATTCTTCCTCTTTCAGCCATGGCAATCATTGGTCACCCTGAGTTTCTTTCTTAGCCATGTTGTCTTCAATTATAAGGACAAGAAACAAAAATGGCATAAATATTAGTATTTAGAATAACAGGGAAAATAGTAACTCCCACTTCCACTCCTTTGATCTCAAGACTTTGCATACTGACCAGGGTAGACACAGCTTTCTTACTAGTGGCTTACGTAAAGCACCTTGCAATCTCAGGATACAGTCTTTCAGATGACACCATGAGTAAGTGTTCAGTTTATTGTTAGGCCACTTACTTTAAGGCAACTGGGTACATGACAAGACAAGCGAGTGCCATTGTTGTGAACTCATCACTGCACTTTCTGATCTGCAATGAACTGCAAAGTGCTGTGGAACTCTATGATGATCGTAAATCTAAGTTCATGCTGATAAAAGCATAGAGAATTACTTTTCAGATTAGCTGAAGACAAATTAGTGATCTTTCCCAAAATGGTGTAGGTTCATCTGATGAACCTGCTTATAAAGCTGCTGATCTTTAGGGGTATGGACTGCATCAAGTGTTTAAGAATTGGCCATTGATAGAGGAGGTATAGCTCAGTGGTAGAGCATTTGACTACAGAATTGGCCATTGAGGTTGTACAAGGGGAATGATGTCATACTGGTAGAGCAGAGGTGAAGGTCATGATATTGAATCCTTATTAACCTCTGGTCCTGTCACCATGCCACCTTTATACATGGTCCACTGAATAAGCGTTAGAGTGCCTGGGGGCATAAGCTGTCTGGATATTTTGTCAGTTGATTTGTTGAAGGTCTCCTGAATAGTCCATGGCTTTCAGTGATCATTTTACCTGCGGGAGAATCATCATTATCTGTATCCTGGACACAGCACACAGGTCACTTTTTGCCAGATAGGGCTCACCAGTCTTCTAATACCAATTCCTAGCCAACCAGCCAAATGACCCTTGACGGCTTAGATATCTGTTCCACCGGGAGCTTCTTTTCCAAAGAAAACTAGATAATATTTACTGGCTCACATTTTGCCAATGAAAGAGGGTATCCGTTCATCACATTCTTCAGAGACAGGCTTGCGTTCTGCTGAAGAATAGCAGCACTGCACTTTGGGGTAGTGTGTTAAGTAGGTTTATTGTGTCAACCTGGCCAATGAACACATGTGGGATTAATTGAAGGCCGGAGAAATAAATGGCTCAGTGAGATTTGCCTTTCTTGTCACTTGCTCTTTGATGATAGGACCAGTGTGTAGCTGCCTTAGCTTGTTGTCTGCCTCAACTTGTGAGCTACCCTACCTGTGGGACACCTAACCCATGGACTGTGTCGCTGTAGTTTGAGGTTCCTTCAAGACTGGTTTCATCACACTACTGGAGTATACATCATTTGAGCTGGGGACGGTCGGACCCTGTCATCTGGCTGACTCTTGGTGACCTGCCTTGCTGTTTGCTGCCTGTGGCCGGATAGCCTGAATTGCTCTGCAGAGGACTCAGCTGTCTGCTTCCTTGACTTGTACCTGGTGGCCCTCAAGACTTGAAGAATTGCCAGTGTACTAGCTGTCTCACAGAAGTGAGTTGCACTGAGCCATTTGTAGTGTTCTATAATTAGCTGTTTATCTCTTATGTTGTATCTATCTTTCTATATAAGTCTATATAAAATCATAAGTGTCCTGGTTTTGTTTCTCTAGGGAGCCCTGTCTAACATAGGTAGTATCAGCATATCATGTACCTCAAGTATAAGCATGTCTGAGCTTTGCTTCGTTCGTCAGATGGTCATCGGATCGCCTCAATAAACTTACAGTGCGGGTAAAGAGAAGTAGGAATTGCCAGGGATACATGATTTGAGCGTGAAATCAGTTCTCTTTGACTCTAAAATGACTGCTATTTTGTTCTGCTTGCTGGAATTATCTGTCCATCTACTCTCCTTGGTCATTAATCTTAGGGTGATGTTAGGACATTCTGTAGTTGGAGCAAATACTTTACATTAATGCTTCTTTGGCAGCCTGGGAATGGCAATAATAAAATATTCTCTCTAACCTTTCGCTTGGTCTGCATTCTGTTGACTGACTGCATAGACTTTTGTAGAGTCATTTTCCTTGAATCTACACCCTGGCGTTAAAACGGAATTCCTCTGAAGAGCTATGTTCAGTGGGATAATTGGTATCTTTACTAGGCAAATTGTACACAGCCAGTTGTTTGGGTGAGATCTAGGGAATCGAGCTTCTAGCCATTCCCTCAGGACCAATTTTATCTTAGTAAATTCCCAGTGTCTCTGTTATTTCTCAAAAGTTATCTTGTGGCAGAAAATTTGTATTTTATAATTCCATAAACCATGGGAGTAACTGTTTCTGATTATTCCAAACTGGTGACCTGAGTTAAAATAGAGAGAGAGAGAGAGAAAGGGAGGGAGGGAGGGAGAGAGAGAGAAAGATAGAGAGAGAGAGAGAGACCTAGCAGGACTAGAAGCTCTACTCAGTCTGATCCCAGAAGGTTGGCTTGGAGCAAAGCTTTTGTGTTTCACACAGGACTTTACGAAGATTTTCAGAAATATGTTTATCATTCTGGATCCTTGATGCTCAGTACAAAAACAACCCCTGGTTATTTCAGTAATGTGGACTTCTTCAGAGGAGTTAACTGAGGGCCAGAACACCGAACTAGGAGGTGCCTTGAGAATAACATCCAGGGTCATACCAGAGTGCTGCTCTTAAGTCTTCTGCTGCCGCCACCTCTTTGTCACCACTGATGCTGTCGTGGATATATGCTTGACACTGCTGCTGGATGGCAGCACAGTGACATTCTCTTGTGTTTTCTCTCAGGATCTCTTCACAGTACATACATTTTGGGTTTTGCTGTTGTTGTTTCCATCTACATCGGATCATTTTTGAAGTTATCAATATTTTATGAACACTCTCACCTCATGCTCAGCAATGTCATCTGTAATTTTTAGTGATGCGTAGTAAATTACCACATACATCTGCCATGGTTTCTTTTGTCAGATTCCATAGTTTACATAATTTCTGAATTAAAAAAATTTTTTTCTTCAGAGACTTTAATGAGTATCCTTGCCTTTCATCCTATCGTAATTTCAAAGTATTGCCTTAGGATAAAATTTATAGCAATAGAACTGTTGCCTCCAAAAGATATGGTGGTGTTTAAGTCTTCTGATTGATACTGCAATGACTCTGAGTGGCGGAGTTCAAGAACCACTTATGTATTTACCTATTTTGAGCAGCAGAATTTTAGGGAAAAATAGAATGAAGATTTTATTCTTTCATTGAAAATCTCTAATTTTACTGAGGATTAAATCCCCAATTCTGACTCTTCTTTGATTTATCAAATTGTTATGAGGATTAAATTAAACAAGATAATTTAAATTTATGCTTACCACAATATCTTGTACAAGCAAATCTGTTTTTAGAGCTTAACTATTATTGTTATTAAAATGTGAATATATGTTTTTCTGTTCCATATCTTGTTCACCATTGATAATTAAATTTCATTGTTATGATATTATCTTCTATTAGAACTCCTGAAACCTATAATGTGCACATAAGATAGTTTACCTCTAAGAGAACAAAGATACAAATTCAAAATTATATTGTTGAGATGAAACAAGCATATAGGTCAAAGTGAACCTTTTCCTTCAATGAGTGTACTTCATGTTACTCTTGAAAATCTCTATGGAAATAAAATCATAAAGTGATCTCTCATATTGTAAGTTATTGTTTTCACTGAATAGTTTTAAGAAATAGTTAAGGTAGATTGTTTTTTAAACTTATTTTTACGTTTATAACCTAAAGGAATGACATCGCAAGCACATAGAGATTATATATATATATGACTTTGACTCCAATGACCTGAGAAGGAAATTTGTAGGTTTAGCAAATCCCTTCTACTAAGATGCACAGAACTGGAAATGTCTTCCTCTCCTTGGTGGTCTTCCAGTCATCCAAAGCGCTTAAGGACCATAAAAAAATATTGGCTGCTCTTCTAAACTGCGATTAAATATATCCTGTGAGAGCCACAGGAAAATTGTTCAGAGATTGGGTATTCCATGTAGACTCAATATTCCATATTTTGCAATGTAGCTAGAGGTAGAAATGGAGTTACTTCTCAAGATCCTTTTTGTTGATAATTGGGAATATAAATAACAGAGAATGGAAGTGAGAAACAGGATGAAATCTGATGGAAAAGCCTTGATTTGACATATAAAAGTACTTACTTCTTTGGATGAGTTAACTATGATAACATAATAGTTAAAATTTAATGGCAATGATTAAACTATGAAATACAAAATTTCCTTCTTTTACAAACTAGTTCCTAGAAAGAAGACTCTTACATAATGCTATTGTATTCCTAGATTTAACAGATATTAATAGCTCCATTATATATAAGGCATGAGAATTGTGTCAGTCAGTAACGGTGTTAATAACCTAACAATCACTTAGTACGGTAATGGCATTAGTCAAAATCACAAAGCAGATAATTTTGTTGTTTGATTTTTTTTCTTTCTCTTGTGCTCTCGGTTCTCTTGTTTTCTTTTAATTCATGAATTAAAAAATCTTTGCTTGGGTATGCTAAGAAGGGAGGACTTTAATGTCTAATAAATTTTAGTCATTCATTAAATACAACTTGTTTCAAAAATATTCATGCCAAATATAGTTCTATTTTGTTATCTAGAATATGTCAAAAATTTGGATATTGTGTTGGCAGTACAGTCTTCCATTTTTCCCTAGAGTAGTTAGAAAATATTGCTGTGATTTATTTCTTTCCTGTCTTCAAAGCTGACATCTAGAGCACACACTCTGTCTTCTCAATTCAGTATCTCTGTGGAGTTCACAGTGCTTGATAACATTGGGCTTTAGTCACAGTGCTGTAAGCCTAGTCTTCCTGTTGACTCTAGTTTAGTTGGAACATCCTGAATGGTAGGGAAACCGGGCTGTTTTTATTCTGAGATCTGTTTGAGCAGGCCTGTTTGCATTTTTTTAGGGGCTTAAAACCTCATGTTTTAAAACTATATTCAGAAGGGGCTGGTGGCATAGTGGGTTATGAGTTGGGATGATAGGTATAAGGTCAACAGTTTGAATCTACCAGTAACTCCACAGGAGGAAGGTGAAGCTGCTTCCATAAAGATTTACAGCCTTGTAAACCCAAAGGGTCCACTTCTACTCAGTTCTAGAGCGTTGCTATTGCTTAATTCAATGGCAGTGAGTTTTTTGAATGAGACTATATGAAATCTTCCCTATTTTCTCAACTTTACTCTTCCCCATTTTACTCTATTTCACAGATGTGTGACAAAGGCAGAGCTCTAAATGGGGAGGGGGTGATTTATTCAAACAACAAACTTATGTTATCCTTCACTAGGTTTGAGCATCGTGTCATATTTTCAACATGATCCTTCAGCATGGTGTTGTGTCATATTTTGAGGATTACAACCACACTCTGTGCTCTATTATAGAGTCGCCAAACCCACTCGTATTTGAGATCCTTCTGTGATGGAGTGTCAGTGAGCAACGGGATTCCCTTTAACAAGATGGACTGACACCGTGCTGCCAAAATGGGCACAACACAACACTTAGGAGGACGGCACATGACTTGGAGTGCCTTGCTCTATTGCATATCGGTTTCTTGAACATAGGAACCAGCTTTAAGGCATCAAACCGCACAACAACCTTGATCTTCCCCAATAGATCAGCATGCTCCTGTAGTAAGAGAAATTTAAGTTACAGTTGAATCACGTACAAAGTAAATGGCAGCAGAAAATATACTGATTGTGTCTATATTCTGGCATTTTCATCAAGAGTAAGTTCTGATGAAGGTCTAGTTCACTCTGAGACACATAGCTGGTACATTTAAACGTGGGGTATAGCCAGAGACAGATTGCCAGCAAACTAATAATGTTGAAGCTTTTAAGGTTCTGGGAGAGACCTTACCTGAGGTCTTTCTTAAAAATTTATTTTTATTTTAGCAACAGCAAATATAAAATTAAATTTGCCAGTGCTGTTGAGTCAATTCTGGCTCTTAGAAATCTTATAGGACAAAGCAAGATGGTTCCATGCTGTTTCTAGAGCTGTAATCTCTAGGAAACACACTGCTTCATCTCCCCCAGAGACCAAAGCCAAGAAACCTTGCTTTCGTAGTCAGTTCTGGCACACTGACTCTGGAGGACTAGGGTTGAAATGCCCTGGAAGGTTTCTGAGATGTCAAATCTCAGAAAGTAGAAAACCTTACCTTGCTTTCTTGGAGCAGCTGCTGGTTTAGAACTGTTGACTTTGTGCTTAGCAGCTCAATGTGTAACCACTAGGCCACAGGAGTTCCTTCTCAGAGAGATAGATGTGTTCAAATCCTGACCATTCAGTTAGCAAATAAGCCCTAACCTACCCTGCCATCAGGTTAGTTGAAATGTTTGTTGCCATTGCGAGGTGTCCTGAAGTTGTTTCCAATTTATATCAGCAATCCTGTGTGCAACATAACAAAACGTTGTCAGGTGCTGTGCCATTCTCTCAACTGCTGTTCTGTGGGAGCCCATTGTTACCGCTGCTGTCAATCCAGCTCATCGAAGGCTTCTTCTTTGTCATTTGCCCTCTACTTTATCAAGCATGGTGTCCTTTTCCAGGGGGTTGTGCCTTCTGACAACAGGTCCGAAGTACATGAGACCAATTCCAACCATCCCTGCTTTGAAGGAGTATTCTGAAGATGCTTCCTCTGAGACCAATTTGTTGTTTCTTCTGGCAGCCCATGGGACTGTCAACATTCTTCCCAAGACAGCAATGCAAAGGCAGTCATTACACTGCACTCTGTCCTAATTTATAGTCCACCTTTCACATAGATATGAAGTGATTGAAGATACAATGTCCTGGCTCAGGCCCACCTGTATTAGAACTGAAATTCTAAGCTCCAGGTTTCAGAAGTCTAGGACTTACAGTGAAAGCCTTAAATCTCTTTTTGAGGCTCCACATTGATTCAGCTTCCATTTAAATCTCCCCAATAAGTCACTGGCAATGTGAGTAGCTTTGCCCTCAGGCAAGGCGCATATTTATAAGTGGTGTGCTCTCACCCCCTTTGCCAGTACTGGCAGGAAGGCTGAGCAGGGATTAACTTGGGTGTGTCTTTGATGCCACTTGGAATAAAAGGTCATCATGGTCACGTTGCCTTAGTCAGAGCACCCCGACCGATCTTACGATCTTCTAACAAATCTGCAATAATGCTATGTCCCACTTGTGCTCCCTTTCCTATTTCTGGAACAGTGCCAGCAACCACAGGTATTGATTAACCAGGATTTGGTGACAGTTTGTTCTGGTTTCAATGTCCATTATGACTTTGTGTTGATTGGCTTTCTCATTCCAATGAACTGTGCTTGTCTGTGTCTTGTGTTTATCCCAATTAGGACTTAAGACATCTGCCTTGATAAATTATGTTTAAATTTAGGTTCCATTTCTCCCCTAGAATATAGTTTACTACACTTGATCTTAGCTAAAAGGCCGAGAAGCAATAGTGGTATACTTGCTCCTTGACACTTTAAAGATATCTTTTTGAGCAGATTTGTCCAATGTAATACACTGTTAGATTTCTGAACTGCTATTTTCAAAAGTGTTCGTCTGGACAGAAATAAAACTAAATCCTTGACAACTTTAACTTTTTCCTCCATTTATCATGAAACTATCTATTGTCCAGTTGTAAGGATTTTCTTTCTTTCTTTTTTCACATTGAGTTGCAATCCTGACTGAAGGCTGTAGTCTTCAGTCTTCTTCACTGGGTACTTCAAGTCGTTTTGGCTTTCAGCACACAAGACAGAGTCATGTGTGCAGCAAACGTTGTTAGTGAGCTTCCTGCAATCCTGATCCCGGGTCCTTTATATAGGCCAGCTTCTCAGATTATTTGCATAGTATACAGATGGTATAAATATGGTGAAGGGCTGCAACCCTTACACCCACCTTTCTGGATTATAAAACAGATAATGTCTCCGAGTTCTGTTGGAATGGCTTTCGCTTGATCTGTGTATAAGTTTCACATGAGCACAATTAGGGGTTCTGGAATTCCCTTTCTTCACAATCTTGTCCATAGTTTACTATGATCCATACCATCAAATAACTACATAGACAAGAAAATATGAGTGAATGTCTTTCTGGCATTCTCTACATTCAAGAACCATCTGACATAAGCAATGATATACCTTGTTCCACATTCTCTTCTGAATCGAGCATGTCAGGCAGCTTCAGTCAATGTCATGCTGCGACTATTTTTCAGTTATCTTCACAATGCTGTACTTGCATGTGATATTAATAGCACTGTTTGATGGCTTCCACATTCTGTTGTCATCTTTCTTTGGAATGAGCGCACGTATGGATCTCTTTCAGTTGTTTGGTCAGGTAGCCGTCTTCCAAATGTCTTGACACAGGTTAGTAAGTGTTTTCAGTGCTACATCAATTTGTCCAAACATTTTAATTTGAGTATTGTTTTTCCTAATGTCTTCAGTGTACTCTGAGCTTTCCCTTCAACACTATTGGTTCTTGATTATATGCTATATCTTGAAATGGTTGAATATTGCTCCTTCATGTACCATTAATATTTCAATGAAAGGCTGGGTTTGTTTTTTCTTTTTCAGTTCTTTCAGCTGGAGATTGCTCCGCACGTTCTCTACCTCAGCTTTCTAACTCTAGGTCTTTCCACGTTTCATGATAATACCTTACTGTGATTGCTGTGGTGGACTGACATTTCTTAATATGGCTTTTCTCCCCATGTTTCAAATCTGCCACCAAATGACTGGCGAGACTATACAAATAGGGCATGTGGGACACTAATAGAAGGGATTAGAGACTTTGTGTTACAGCACACCCATGCTATGAGCACGAACCATCTTTAAAGCAGCAGCAGAGAGAGGCCACGAGAAGAGCACATTCTAGATCTCTGTCTGAAACAATGGAGGCCTAGACCAGAGGCCCCAGACACTAGGACAAAGACTCAAGAGGAGCAGAACCATGAGGTACCTGCTCCTCCTCTGCTCTGAAACTATGGGCTATGAGACAGTGACAGGTGGGCCGGCCTCCTAGCCCACAGGGGCAGAATCTAAAGGACCATGTGGCTGAGAACCTAAGGACTGGAAGGAGTTCTGGTTGCTGCCTGGGAACAAAACAAAACAAAACTATTGCTGTGAACCAATGACAGTATCCTCAACTCTTCACTGACCCTGAATTATGGCAAACTATGAACTCCCCTAGTATTCCCCCTAATATTTCCTAGCACAAATCCCCCTGTAATTGTGTACATTGCCTGCGAGTTCTGGGTAGCCATCGCAGTGAGTTATTGCACCCCTGCATAGAAGTAGACTGCGGGGGCTGGAACAGTTAGAGTCAGAGTAGGAAGAGAAGAAGGATGGAGCAGGGAGGTGTGTCCTACCCCTGTTTCATGACTGGAAACACCAGAAGAGGCCGGATATGGGTCGACTGTACTGTTTACTTCATCTGCCCTCTGAACATTTCTGTGCAGTCCTTTTACTTAAGGATTACTTCAATAGGTTTAACTCTTTTATGCTCAAGAGCAAATGTCAGTCTCTTCTGCCATCCACTTTGATTTTTTCATTCTTTCTTCTTTTCATGGCCTTCTGCTTTCTCAGTGTATTATATTTTCACATCATCCACAGTGAGTCTGGTCTTTGGGCATTAGTAGTCAATGTGTCAAATGTATTCCTGAGATGGTCTCTAAATCCAAGTGGGATATTTGCAAGATCATATTGGGCTATCTGGAGTTGTTCTAATTTTCTTAATCTTCAACTTAAATTTGCATGCGAGCTGATAATTATCCATCCCACAGCCAGCTCCTGGCCTTGGTATAGTTGCTGTTATTGAGTTTTTACAGATGTAGTCAATTTGATTCCAAATAAACCTCAAAGTCCAAAGTAAAACTCATTGCCATCAAGACACTTCTGACTCTTGGTGACCTTTTGGGTTTCTGGGGTTGTGGATCTTTAACGGTGAAGAAAGCCCCATCTTTCTCTTGAGAAGCTGAACTGATGACCTTGCCATTAACAACTCAATTCCCGAACCGGTCTTCTCCACAAGGGCTGCTTGCATAAAGCTCATTTATTCCTTACACGCTCTGTGTGTGCATCTGTTGCACCAATTGTGAACACACCGGCCTGCTCACGTAACTGGTCCGTTACTAATCACATACAAGGCCATTGGGGTCGCTCCTACCATTCTAGCCACCTAGACATATCGTTGGTGGTTTAGACATCGTTTTGATATAACTGAAATGTTATGCCAGTGCAACAAGGAGACTATAGGATATTGCTCTGTTTCTTGTGCTTTACAGGTGGTTGGATACTTTGACTATGACTTCCTGGAAGCCTTAAGAGTCAACTGACTTTCAACACTACCATAGTGGTCACAGGGCAGTCCAAAGCCATTTGAACAATTTTCTCAGGTTCTGTAGATCCTGACTTAATCCATGGGTAAGCCTTCAACCCACTTAATTGACGAGAGAAATAAGGACAACTTCAGTCGGTATGAAATCAAATACTGATTTGACTCTTTATGTTTGGTACTATATAATCCTTGGGTTTGTGGTTATTGAGGAGAGAAAAAAGAAGTAGGGATAATCTTTTTTATTTCAATTACCTGAATTATAATAGATTTTCTGGATTGTTATTCTCTTCCATCCCTCTTCATCTTTACTCCGAGGACTAATTTGAGGTCTATAGCACTAAATAGATAGCATTTTTAATTTCGCAAAGCTCTTTGTATAGTTGGATCTCAAATTTATCCACCATTAGATCATTAATCATTGGTTCATAACATAGTTAACATTTCCTCATGAATTATCATATTTTAAGTTAATTAATGAATTAAAATATAAGGAACTCCCATGGATGGACCCATCATTAAACTGAAAGACTGCCCATGGACAGACTTTGTTCACTACTATTGTCTGGATTTAATTATTAATAGTGCTATCTCTCTCTCCCAAAATTGTCATGGTCTGAATGATACATTACTCCAAACCTCATTTACATATGCCTCCCTTCAAAATATTTTTTGAATTTTATGTTAATCATTGCTTTGCATTTATTTGATTGTCACGTATTCAAATGACTAAACTAAGTGTCTTACTTTTAAACTTCATAAGAAGGCTGCATTTTTTTCTCAGGCAGCACGATGCTGCTTCCGTTTCTATTGTGGACTCAAGCTCTGGTGAAACCTGTTTCCTTTGGGTGACGCTGCTGGCATTGGAAATACCAGTGACAGAGCTTCCAGCACCACAGCCACACACAAAACACCACAGCATGACACACTGATAAGTGGAGGTTCTGACCCAGAGGGACTCTTTATGATAAAGTAGAATTAGCATTTCCAAGACTATGAATCCTTCCAGGATCAATAGCCCATCTTTAATCATTGACTCATAACATATGAAAACATTTCTTCATGAATTATAATCTTTTAAATTAATTAAACATAAGAAACATTTGATTACCCACTGCTAAACCCAAGAACTGAATCTAACTAAAGTGACCTATGACCATAGACAGAACAGGAAACACTGTGAACTGCTGACCTATTGTTTTTCTGTTGGTGGTGGTGGTAGGTGTCACTGAGTCAATTACAATTCACATCACAGCAGAATGAAGGACTGCCCATCCTGTAGCCTCCTCACAATTGCTCTATGCTGAGCCCATTGTTAGAGTCGCTGGGTCCCCCCTTTCTTTAAAAAACCCTCTACTTTTACCAATCACAATGTCTCATCCAGGAACTGGTCTCTCTGATAACATGCCCAAAATATGTAAGATGAAGTCTTGTCCTCCTTGTCCCCAAAGAGAACTCTGGCCAAAGGACAGATAGGTTTGTCCTTTTAGCAGTCCATGGTGCTTTTAATGTTCTTCTCATAGAGATAGACAATTATTTTCCCAAGCAAATCATGTGTTATTAATTGGGAGGAAACTGGCCAATACATGCAGACATTAATGATAAAACAAAATATCGATAAAACAAAATATCCCTTTGTGTGTCGTAATCATCTGAAAGATCCTAAGTGGGTGACTTTAATAAACAAAAAATATATTTTTTCTTTCAAAATTTAGGAAGCTAAAATTCTGCATCAAGGGAGTCGCCTCTGCGGAAAGCTGCTCGTTCTTGGCTGGCTCTGGGGAGCTCTCCTGCAACCGATCGAGGTTCCTACTCATGGAAGGACTGAGGGTAAAGGGCACGCTTGTCTTCCAGCTCTGCTTTCCGGGTGGCAGAAAATCCCTCTGATCTCTGCTTCCTTGGTCAGTCATTTTAGGGATATAGAAGCGATAGACTTAAGATAATTCTGTGGATTGCATCATGTCTCATTAATAGAACTGCCAGTAATCATCACCACTACAGATTTTAGGATTCACAACACATAAGACATTTGCCTCAGATCACAAAATGGAGACTAATTACACAATACTGAAAATCATCGCCTAACTAATTTGATATATGTTTTCAGGTGAAACAATTGAACTCTTTTTTTGAAATCATTTTATTGGGGGCTCATACAATTCTTATCAGAATCCATACACACATCCATTGTGTCAAGCACATTTGTATATTTGTTGCCATCATCATTCTAAAAATGTTTTCTTTCTACTTGAGCCCTTGATATTAGCTCCTCAATTTCCGCCTCCCTCCCCTCCTCCTTCATGAACCCTTGGTAATTTATAAATTAATATTTTGTCATATCTTACGCTGTCTGACATCTCCCTTCACCCACTTTCCTGTTGTCCATCCCCCAGGGAGCAGGTTATATGTAGATCTTGTAATCAGTTCCCCCTTTCTACCCCACCTCCCCTCCACTCTCTGGTATCGCCACTCTCACCACTGGTCCTGAAGGGATCATCTGTCCTGGATTCCCTGTGTTTCCATTTCCTATCTGTACCAGTGTACATCCTCTGGTCTAGCCAGATTTGTAAGGTAGAATTGGGATCATGATAGTGGGGGGAGGAAGCATTTAAGAACTAGAGGAAAGTTGTAAGTTTCATCGTTGCTACCCCGCACCCTGACTGGCTAGTCTCCTCCCCACGACCCTTCTGTAAGGGGGTGTCCAGTTGCCTACAGATGGGCTTTCGGTCTCTACTCTGTACTCACCCTCACTTACAATGATATAATTTTCTGTTCTTTGATACCTGATCCCTTCAACACCTCGTGATCGCACAGGCTGGAGTGCTTCTTCCATGTGGGCTTTGTTGCTTCTGAGCTAGATGGCTATTTGTTTATCTTCAAGCCTTTAAGACCCCAGAGACTATTTCTTTTGATAGCCGGGCACCATCAGCTTTCTTCACCACATTTGCTTATGCACACATTTGTCTTCAGCAATTGTGTCAGGAAGGTTGCATCATGGAATTCCAATTTAATAGAGCAAAGTGTTCTTGGGTTGAGTAAGTAGTTGAGTGGAGGTCCAATGTCCATTTGCTGCCTTAATACTAAACCTATAAATATATGCACATAGATCTATTTCCCCACCATCCTATATAAATATATTTAGACTTCTATAAATAGCCGTGGCCACCTAGTTCTTTCCTCTTGTCCAACTATCATGCTCAGCCTTCATTTGCATTTCAGTAATTTATCTTGGTTACATTGCCCTTGCTGAAATCCTACCAGGCCTCTCACACTCTCCTTGCAACTAATTTTGGATCACTTGTTGCTCCCTTGTCTCTGGGTTGGTCAATACCACCTCCTTATTCCTGCCTGCCCCTCTCCCATGTCTCCCTGGAACCACCAGTCCTGTTGTTTCCTCCTCCAGGCTGTCCATCCAGCCTATCTTATCTAGATAGATCTTCATAGATAATAATATGCACCAAAAAACAAGGCATAGCAAGACAAAGTGAAAAACAAGAACACAATGATGACAACAAAAAAGAAAACCAATGGCCCAGAAAAGAATAAATTATCAAAAATTTTTTAAAGAAAAAAAATTATTTATAAACTATCAAGGGACCAGGGGTGGGATCGGGGAGGGAGGGGGATGGGGGGAAAAAAGGGGAAACCGAGCTGATTCCAGGAACCCAAGTGGAAGGTGAATTATGAGAGTGACGAGTGCAACGAATGTATAAGGGTGCTTTGCTCATTTGATGTATGTACAGATTGTGATAAGAGCCTTATGAGCCCCAATAAAAAGATTTAAAAAAAAAAAGAAAATGATTAGGAAAAAGAATGTACGGATGTGCTTTATACAATTGATGTATGTATATGTATGGATTGTGATAAGAGTTGTATGAGCCCCTAATAAAATGTAAATAAATAAATTAATTAATTTTAAAAAATGAAAAAAAAGAAAAAAAATGTGTTAATAGATGAAGGTCTGATTTTTTTACCTCTAGGCATGTCCTCCAGTTAAGTCTGATGGGGTGCCGTGCTCTGACCCCAGAGTCTATCCTTTCCACTCCCTGGGGAGCTCCCTGCTCTGCTCTCCCCTGTTGCTCTGCCGTATGCCTTTCGTGTTTTGCCTTGGTGTTGCAGGGTCAGACCGGGTCAGTGTTGTCCCCTGGTAGGGCCATGGGTCAGCGAGGGACGTTGTGTCTCATAGTGGGATCAGCCACATGGCCCACTCTGTGCATTGGCTGTATGGAGCAGGGTAACATCCTCCAGGTCTTATGGGCCAAATTGAATTCTTAACACTGATTCAAAGTACCAAACGACCAGTTCAATGAAGATACTGTTGGATTAAAAGCATTTATTAGTGACTATTTTTTTGTGTGTGAAAATAGTGAGCACTTAGGGCTTCCTTTATAAATTTCTTAATGCTCCACTTGACTTCTTTGGCCCCTCGTTCGCAGGCTGATTTTCTGTGCCCCCTTCTTGTCTGGTGTGACATAATTATAGACTTCCTCCTGGGGACTCTTTTCTTCTCCTTTAGGACTCTACCTAGTGAACTTTTTCAGTCACTTTTGCCAAATGCTTTGTAGGTCGGTGACTTCCTAACTGCCTTCTCCCCACAGAAAGTATCTCTTGTGGTCACATAACAATCTATCCAGTTGCTTATTGGTTACTTACACTTTGATAACTCAGGGGTGAGATTTGAAACAACAGTAGATTCTCAGGGAGTGCTGGTGGTGTAGGGGTGCACATTGGGCTGTGATGAGAAGGCCAGCAGCTGGAACCACTGGACTAAGAGTTTTTCCACTCCCGTAAAGAGTTAGCATCTTGAAGACCCACAGGTACAATTCTACTCTATCCTGCAGGGATGCCATGAGTCTGAACAGACTTGATGTCAATACATTTAGTTTGAGTTTAAATGATTCTCAAGCCTCCCCAAGCTAGTCCCACTCTCCATTTTGTTTTCCCCTCTTGTTAGGTGATGGGTACCATGGTGTTCTCAGTTAGTTGTTCAAGGGAGACGTCTGTTTTTTAAATTATTATGTAAATTCTATTTTAATTGCATTTTTATAAAAGTTTATGCAAGAGTTGGGGTTCTCATTTAATAGTTTCTAAATAGTTAGCAACATTCTTTGCATCATGTGAACATCCTCAGAATTTTCATTCCAGTTGAGCTGCTTCCATTAATCTAGAGACTCTCCTTCCTCATATTCTCAGATGAGTTTTCAAGTCATTGTTGACCATTTGGTCTCAAATACTCATGGACTTTTCAAAGATTTAATTGTGATTTGTTGGAAATTTACAGAGCAAATAAGTTATCCATTCGGCAATTTATAAATACATACACATTTCATCTCATGTCATTGATCGAAATCTTCACAGTATGACACCATTGATTCCACTTCCTCCTGTGTTTCCTGGTTTCTTTCCTCATTCTCCTTTGAAATGTGTCCTTGGCGTCTGTTTGATCACAGATGGTTGATCCGAAGAAGTACATACCTCCATGGAGGTGCTGCTTTTCCGGTAGAGCTGTCGTGGACTGTTGGATCATGTGCTATATCTATTTCTGACTTTTCCAGAAAGCACTATTCCTTTTCCACAGTGGTTCCAACATTTTAGAGTTCCACCAGCAGTGGTAGCCAGCTCTACCATTTTACCAGCATTTCTTGATTTCTGTTTTTGTTTTTTTTTTAACTTTGGTATTAATACTGGCGTAAGAATGATGTCTCACTCTTGTTTTGATTTGTATCTCTCTAATCGCTACTGATGAGCTCTGGTAGCATAATGGTTAAGCGTTTGACAGCTAACCACAAGGTCAGCAGTTCAACCCCATGGGAAATTGAGGGGCTATTCTACTCTCATTGAGAGTGACACTTTTGAAAACCCACAGGGATGGTTCTCCCCTGCCCCAGGGCCTCCAGGAATCGTCATGCACGCCATCACAGCGAGTTTGATTTTTCTAATGGTGAGTGATAATGTTTTTTGGCCTCTTCAATGTCTTCTTTAGGGAATGTCTGTTATGTCCCCTGTGCATGGTTTAAATGAGATTTTTTTTATGGTGGGTCAGATGGGGATTTACACTTCAGATGATCAACTTTGTGTTCAACAATTTTTGCCTATTTTTAATTGGATTATTTGGTTTGTTGTTGTGGTGGTATTGACGTTTTCCATACATTTTAGAAATCAGGCTGTTAGCAAAAATTTATTCCCAGTCTGTGGGATCTCTCTTCACTGTCCTGGTGAAGCCTTTGCTGCACATATATGTCTAATTTTTAGGAAGTCCCAGTCATCAAGTTTGTCTTCTGGTATTTGAATTTTTTGGACTATGCTTGGTAGGCATCTGTAAGAACCTCTATGATTATATTTCAGCTTTCATTGCTTATTTTACATTTACATCTTTGATGGTTTTACATGGATGTCTTCAATACATCTTCAGTTCATGTTTTGTCTGTGGTGTGAGATATGAGTTTCCTTTAATTTTTCTGCAATTGGATATCCAATGTTGCCAACACTATTTGTTAAAGAGATCATCTCTTCCCTATTTAATGAGTTTAGGCACTTTGTCAAAGTTCAGCTGTTAAATGGTTTTATTTCTGCATTTTGAATTCTGTTCTAATAGTCCATGGGTCTCCAAGTATACCAGTACTAAGCTGTTTGGATTATTTTAGTAAAGTAGTGGTTTCTGAGATCAGGAAGTATTAAGTCTATCTACTCTGCTCTTCCTTTCCATATAAATTTGGTTATTGAGTTTTCCATCTCTTTGAAGAATGATATTTGAATCTGGATCAGGATTTGGTAAATGTAGATAGTTTTGCATAGTAGCAACATTTTTACAATGTTAATTCTTCCTGTCCATGAGCATGGGGTATTCTACATATTTGAGTTTTTTTTGTTTGTTTATTTCTTTTGTAGTTTTCTTTGCATAGATCCTTTCCTTCTCTGGTTAGATTTATTCTTAAACATTTCATCTTTTGGCTGGCAACTGTGTAGGGCACATTTTTCTGATTTATTTTTCAGAAATATTTTTACGGATGTAAAGAAATCCTTAAAAATTAATGAAGAACAGTAATCCACACTGATGGTTTTATTTTGTGTGTCAAACTATTTATTTAGCTAAAATTTGGTCACAGGTTCTAATTTGGGGTTACTATTTCAGGAACATCTTAGCGTAGTTTCAGGGAATCCTCCAGTCCTCACCAGTCGGATATATGTATTTGTTGTTTGTTTAAAACTTAAAAAAAAGACATTAGTGTGTATTTGCCTTATTTACTGCTATTTTATAGAGTTCATCTATTACCAATCTTTCTGATCAATCAGGGCCTGATCAGAAAAGTTGGCAGTGATAGATAGGCATCATATATTTCTTCTGGTCCCAAGGAAGATGACACTGTGCTTAGTGTAGGCTATTTGTTCTGTAGTTATAACCATTTTTCATTTATTTACATGGTTAAATTCCAAAGGTAAGGTCATTATGCAAAATTAACACTATGTAATATGTGAAAGTTGCATCTCTTCCTTGCTGTTTGTGTTTCCTGGTCTTGAATTGCTATTGGGTACCCATGGTGAATATCAGGATGCATATCGCAAAGCTTCTCCACCAACACCTTCCCTATCACTGTTGTTGTGAGTGGTGGTGATTGACAGGTGTTACCTGATATCCACCATCTCCTATTACCTGCCCTGTGTGAATAACCTCATCCTCTGTGTGACCCAGCCCCACAGTTTCACTTTGCCCCCCTTTCCCTTTCCACACTGTCTCAGACATCCAGTGCTGCTCTGACACAAATACCACTAGTGGACAGCTTTGACAAACAGAAATTAATCCCTTTATGGTTTAGTTGGCTAGAAGTCTAAATTCAGCATGCTGGCTTTAAGGGAAGTCTCTTTCTGTAGCCGTTCTGGAGTCAGGTCTTTGCCTACTTTCAACATCTTTGGCCTCTTTGTTTCCTGGAGATCTCAATTTATTTTGACATCAGTCTTGCCTTGGGTGTATGAGGTTCTCAGCACAGGGAGCCCAGGTACAAAATGCTGCACTCTGCTCCTGCCTCCTTTTTCCTGGTGGTAAAGGGAGACCTCTTTCTCTGTTTGCTTGTCTCCATTTATTTATTGGAAGATAAAAGGTGCACAGGTTTACACCCCTGGGGATTTCTGAACATATCATGCTAGACCTTTGACCGGAGCAAGGTTGTTACATCCCACCTTAAACTCCTTTCAATTAATTATCTAATCATATAAAATCTTACTCTGAGATGATTACCTCATTATGTAACTGCCAAACTACATCATTGCAAAACTACAATATTGGGAATTAGAAGCTTTTGTACTATAGCCCATAATCGATGATAAAGTATAGGATTTTATTTTGCAGTGGGAGAAAGATGGGGCTTTCTACTCCCATACAGGTTTGTAATGGAACAGAGGAAAAAGTAAAAGGAAATAGAGGAAAGGACAAGGAGGCAAAATCCATTGACAGAGGTATAAATATAGGCATGTATATATGTAAATATACTCATATATAATGATAGGGATACAGGTCGATGCATCTATTTATATGTTAAGTATTAAGATAGCAAATGAACATTGGGCCTCTACTTAAGTACTCCCTCAGTGCAAGAACATTTTGTTCTAACAACCTGGCATTCTGTGTCACCAACATGATCGCTGAAGACAAAATGTGTGCATAAACAACTGTGTGAAGAAAGCTTATGATGTCCTGCTATTGAAAGATGTATTCTTCAAGGTCTTAACAGGCATGAAGTTAAATAAGTGGCCCTCTAGCAGGGCAGCAACAAAGCCCATATGGAAAAAGCACCCAAGCCTGTGTGATCACGAGGTGTCAATAGGATCAGGTATCAGAAGGTCCCAAACAAACAATCATATCAATATGAATGAGCAGGGTCAGAGTGGAGACCCAAAGTCTATCTGTAGACTATTGGACACCTCCTGCCAGAAGGTTCACAAGGAAGGGTGTGTTATAGCACCAACAAAACACACCACATTCCTCTAGTTCTTCAATACTTCCTTCCCCCCACTACCATGACCCCAGTTCTACCTTACAAATCCAGCTAGACCAGTGCATGTGCACTGGTATATCTATAAGCTCTCAGCACAAGGAGTCTGGAACAGATTAACCTCTCAAGAACAATAATGAAGGTACAGGGAAAGGAGGGGAAGAGGAAAGATAGGGGGAAGAAGGGGAGAAAGGGGGAACCAATTGCAGTGATCAATGTATAACCCCCCTCTGCCCACCCCAAACAGGGGGACAGATAACAGACATATGGATGAATGGAGACAGCGGACAGTGTACAATATGAAAATAACAATAATAATATATAATTTATCAAGGATTCACGTGGGTGCGTAGGTGTGGGAGGGAGGGGGAAAAAGAATAGCTGATACCAAGGGCTCAAGTAGAAAGAAAATGTTTTGAAAATAATGATGGCAACTTATGTACAAGTATGCTTAATGCAATTGATGTATGGATTCTTATATGAGTTGTAAGAGCCACCCCCCCCCAAATTGTTAACAAACAAACAAACACAATCTCAGAAACTCACAGACTAATTTCTACCTTGGCCTAGGGTCACTATGTGTTGGCATTGACTCAATGGCAGTGAGTTTGGTTTTTTGTCTGCTTTTGCTGCTACCTACCCCTTAGATCGTACCAGCATACATCCCAAGGGGCAGTATCACAAACTTTGGAAACACCGGTTTAATGTCCATTTGTCTACTGGAAAGATGTCGGAAGGGGCTTCAGTAAGTTGGTGGCAGATGGAATGAAACAAAAATGGATTTTTTTCCATGCACTTTTAGAAACTCCTTTGTATACATGAGAGGACAAGACACCAACTATCCAGTCCACTCTGATTCCAGACAGCTCTGTGTATGGCTGAGTAGAACTCTTCTCTGCAGGGTTTTCAAGGTTGTGACCTTCTGAAAGCAGATCACCAAGCCTCTGTCCTGTTTGAGCTTCTATCCTTCCATCCAGTCATCAACCCTTCCCTGTCTGTGCCACCCAGGGGCTCTCAGACTAGGTGCTTGTTAAAATGTACTGAATGACTAAATGAGCCAATGAAAATTTTATTGAGTAGCTTCTATCTAGCATAGTAAGGATTTTGAAAGAGGAAAAATACAAACTGATTAAAAATGCCTAAAATTCCTAAGCCCCAAATAATTAGAGGCAAAAGCAAGAGAGTATGCAATTAAGTGCTAAAATGTGCTGTACAGATTGGAACTCCTAGAGGAAGGCAGCACAGGGAGACAGAATGTGAGGTTCCAGTGACCAGACAAGTCTTCATGGAGGGGATTTGCATACGTCTATAGGGTTTGGTCACTTCAAATAGCAGATGTACATTTTTAATCTCCCAGAGCCTTAATTATAACAATTATTAATTCTTTTTATAGTACTCCTTTCACTGTTGTTAAGGGGCCTCCGAAATATGTTAATATTTAAGATTCCTGTTTTTATCTTCCCATAGTCATGTGTGTCTATGCTTTTTGTAGCACCGGATTGAATGACATCAAGCCATGCTGCCTTTGCTCCGGAGGGGGCTGCCACAAGTCAGCCCTTCCGAAAGAATGGTGTTCATGGCACCAAAGTGACACTCCCCCACCCCGTGCAGCAGATGAAATATTTCAAAGGGGACATCTGCCACCACCACGGAGACTGTATGGAGTACCCACACATGTAGACTCACTAAAAGTGGGCACAACAGCTGAAAAATATTAAAAGTGTGTGTGTTTTTAAAAACAACTTATGGTTAGGAATTAAGAAGTGACTTTTAAATAAGAACATATTTTTTTGCAAGTGTGTACTTTTTTCTTTCTTTTCTTCTTTTTCTTTCTTTCCTTTTTTTTTGAAGACCCCACACTTGCAAAATCTTTAGGTCATATGTTTACTTTACAAAACATTTGGCAAGTAATAGGTGCCAGGGGGCTCAGGCCACTCCATCTGGAACCAGATCTCCCTAGTTTCCTGGTACCTGAATTACCACCAGTCCCCATGGCTCACAAATGTTTTTGTTTTCTTTTTAAAATAAAATTTGGATGCGATAATTAAATGGAGGGGCCTTACTAAAGTGAGTTCTTTGTAAAATTTTGTAAGGCACATCTTGAAGAAAGTCACTGCATATTTGCCAATTTGATGTTTACAAAAATGAAAACTGCATGCAATGTGATTACTGACATTTCTACTTAGTAGAGAATTTTGTTCTTTAAAACAAGCTTAGGGATTATACACTATTTCTGATTTTCTCTGCTCCCCTACCCAGTGGAAAACTTGTAAAAGGCATTTAGTTTTATTTAGATAATAACAAGTTATGGGTCAAGTTGTCCTAACTTTTCTGTTCCTTTTAAAAATTGAACAAATATCAAAACTTGAAAAATGATTTGGTTATATGATCCACTTACTGTCAGAGCAAGATTATTCCTTATTGTACCTTTTAAACTTTTCAACTTTTGTCATTGATTGAAGAATGTTATATGATTTCACAAAGGTCCTCTGGATCCCCATTGCTCCAATTACTTTATATTATGTTATTTTACTGTGTTTTAATTTAAGGGAGAGGTCATGTGGAAAATCAGGCTTATAATCTCACAAATACAGCATCCCTTGTTTGATATTTGGAACTTTCTTCTTTCAGTTTGGCAAGAAATACTGTGGGAATAAGTGTTTCTGCCAAGTATCAGTTATTTAAATATTTTATGACTTCACACAATAAAAAGGAAGACATAAAAGATGGGGGGAAACCTAGTTTAGCTGAGACAATTGGACAAAGATAAATTCCTGATCTATCCAAAGACGGAATTCTTGCCCTCTCTTTAGAACAACGTGCTTTTTTTAAAAGAAAAGAAATTCCTCACCTTTAGTTTTTTCACTTCTTGAGATATTCATTGTTGTGTAAAAGCAATTTGAATGGTAATAATTAAATTAATAGTTATAATTAGGAGACGCATGATATAAAAAATGACTTTTCACACAAAACCCAAACCAACACAGATTACCACCAGCAGCTCAAAAATCCAGCCATGAAATACCAAAACAGACACACTATTAGGAGGAAGGAAACACAAGTATACATTCACACACATAGACACAAGATCTTGTCATTGATCTTCATTGACTCCTGCTGATTTCATCCTTAATATGTATTTCTTATTAAAAAATCTTGAGGGAAGAATTTGGTATAAAAAAAGAATTTGGTGTATTCCTGTGATTATGTATGTACATACGCATAAGCAAAGACTGCACAAATCTAGAACTGTGTAAAAATGAATTCTTTTGAATATACTAATTTTGGGTTTGTTTGTGGTTTTTTTTTTTTGCTTAATTGCTGTAAAATAAAATTGCTTTCTATGGAGCGCTATGAGCCTGAGGATTTTGGTCTTCAAACTGGCGAGGATTCTAAGTAGGTTTGACTCCAAAGAAATCAAAGCTGTCTCTCTCCAGCCCAGTTTGGCTTCTGTTGCTCGGCCTCCGTCACTCTGTGACAACACTGTGATGAAACCCTGCCCTGTCCTGCACCACCTTTCTAACTGCTGCTGCTGGAGCGCACCCCTGACGCCCCCATGTCCATCTATGTCGTGGAAGGCCGTCCTCTTACTCTAGTCTTCTAACTTTACCAAGCACAATGTCCTTCTCCAGAGGCCGGTTTTCCTGTAACATGGGCAACGTACATGAGACCAAGTCTTGTCATTCCTACTTCTGTTAGCTGGATAGAAGTGGGCAATGGGAAGAGAGGTGAGGGTGACCGGAATGTGACAGGAATCCGATACAAGAGACCTGTCCCCGCAGGCCTTCCCAGCACAGAGGAAGGTAAAGGGAAGCTAAGACATGTCCTCGTCCGTGGATGAGACCAGAGGTAATGAAAAGGCTGGGTGGAGAAAGACAAGGTATTCACACTACCTTCACAATGAACGAATAGACTCTTGGGTTTTGTGTCCGGACACAGGGGCACAGTATGAAGTCTGGGGTTTAGAGGTGCAGAGACTCACAGAGCTGGAAAGAGAAGGCACACGACAGGGACCTGGCCAACAGCAGGAGACCAGACAAACCGCGGGCCAGTGGAGGGAGGTCTTCCATATTCCATCAAGCTTTTAGACGAGCTCTGGGTCCTGCTGAGTTCTTTCCGAAGCCATCCTCTTCAATAAACTCACTTTTTCCTGTTCAACCCTTTTCTGTGACTCTGGTTGGATTTTGTCCCTCATCTGAAATCTTTCTGGAGAGTAGAGAGCCTGGAGACGTTGAGCTGCCTCCTGTCAATATCTCTGACTTGTTGTGACCACATGGGACAAAGCAGAGCTGCCCCATAGGGCTTCTTCCACAGAAGCTAACTGCCACTTTTCCTCATAGAGCTGCTGGTGGATTTGAACCACCAACCTACCAGTGAGCAGCTCAGTTTCTAGGTAGAGCTAACTCAGCTATTGAAAATATGCTGTCTAATTTATATCGAAGGACACATTAAAATCATCTCTATAAAATGCTTTTCTAGGTTCCTATTTATATCACTCACCATATTATATGTTGAAGGAGCCTTGGAAGCGTAGTGAATTCCCGGTTGGGATGCTAACAAGAAACCACTAGTCTCTGAGGGCGAGAGATGAGTCTTTTTACTCCTGTAAAAATGCACAGTCTTGGAAACACACAGAGGGAGTTCTAAATATTTGACAAAAAGGATCGTATTAAACCATTTCCTCTGGTGCTGTAGTGTTTGCTTTAATATTGTTTCTTTGGGCTCTAGTCAAAGCATCTTCACTCTTTCCTGCTTGTACATAAGGACTCCCTCAATCGTGAGGGTGTCACCGGACCTGGCAGCGTTTTCTTGTGTTGTGTGCGATGTTGCTATGAGTCAGAACTGATTTCCTTGACTGAGCAAGCATGCATATGGAATCTCTTTTAGGCCACACTATTGATGCATGCCCAATTTTACATTTCAGCGGCAAAATATAGTGAATTTCTCTATTTGAATCCAGAACGATTTCGGCACGGATAGCATCAAGCCTCTGAGGAAGCTCACCTGTCACTCAGTAGAACCAGTGGATCTAATCTGAATACTAGATGCTTTCACATCAGTTTTATTCCAGTCATGAGACTCCAGTTTCAGTGGACACAAAGATCATAGTTTTAGATGTTATTACCTAAGAGTAAGATCTTTCAATATCTTGCTATCACATATGCCATAAGAAGATACAATGAAAAGAATCTGTTATTGCACTAGTGAGGGTCCGAACATTGATATATGTCATTTTAGAGCAGCAGTTCTCAACCTGTGGGTCACGACCCCTTAGGGGTCAACAGTCCTTTCCACAGGGGTTGCCCAATGCATAACAGTAGCAAACTTACAGTTATGAAGTAGCAACGAAAATAATGCTCTCGTTGGGGGTCACCACCACATGAGGAACTATATGAAAGGGTCGTGGCATTAGGATGGTTGAGAACCACTGTTCTAGAGCATACTTGGAGACTTCATTTCTTAATGACTCTTCTTAGGGACAATCTTCTCAAACTCTCCTGAAGTATAAACGTGTTTATACAGTGAGCAGATCACTCCTCTCAAGTCTAAGATGACATAGAATACATTTTATTAAAAAAGAGTTAAAAAATACATTTTATTAAATCACAGAGAGAACAGATCAGTGTTTCTCATGTCTAAAAAATGTCTTTTATAGGATTACAGTTTATTGGTAATCATTCGCAATTGCTTCCTCTCTGATAAAATGACTGCAAAACTGTTCTATGAAATAAGCAGCATCACAAATCTTGTACCTGGTTTGAAACAAAAGTAAAGAAAGTGTTTTAATGAAAGGAATTGGGATATCCAGGAATTAGGAAGTACATTACATTCATTCTAGGAATATAGAGAACCAAATTGAACTAATAGAGTAAGGTTTTGATCAGGTGAGGTAAACAGTGGACCATGTGCTCACAGTCATGATGAGCAGATATGGCAAAGAGTTATAAGCTATGGTTAAACTCCAATCCCTTAGCATTGGTATTTTTATTTTCTAACTTGGTCATCAATGCATTCCTCTTGGATTAAGTCCCACAAACACTCTCCACAAACATCGTTCAGCAAATAATTTCTCACACAAGTCAAAAATTTGACCTTTGTTTCTTTTGACTTATAAGCATTTAAACTTTTCCAAGAAGCTGAATTGCCCTTACAGAGCAAAAGAAACAGATAGGCCCAAATGTCGGGTTTGTGTGTGTGTGTGTGTGGTTTTGTTTTGTTTTCTCAAAATGGAGTCTAATTTAGACTTTGGGCGGTCACTTTAGTCATGCCATGTGCCTGAGTTTGTGGGTTCACTTACCCACAGTATATAATTCAGTTACCTTTGGATTATCATTTTGTTTGTGACAGCTTGGCTTCATCACAAATTCACATACTTGGCATGGTATCAATGCATATGAACATTTTTCATTTTATTCCCTGGACTAATAAATTTGGCCCAAACAAGCAGAATTCTGGAAATGGACAGTGACAAATTTTTGAGGCCTGAAACATATTCAAATTGGTGGACCTGCCTAAGGAAAATAATACAGCATTACAGACCCAAAAGTCTGAACTAGAGCTAGGAAGGAACAATTGCTGATGAGGTAGCCTGATACTTAAGCTCCCTTAGCTTCTCAGTGAGTTGTGAATAAAACGTGTGGCATCTGTATTAGGCTTCATTCCTAAAAATTCCAAAACAAAACAAAAATTAAAAAACAAACACTGCTATTGAGCCATTTCCCACTCATAGCAAGTCTATAGAACTGCCCCTGTGTGTTTCTGAGATGTTTCACTCTCTACTGAAGTAGAAAGCCACGTCTTTCTCCCGAGGAGTAGCCAGTGGTTTTGAACTCCTGATCTTGCTATTAGCAGGCCAACTCCTACACCACCAGGGCTTTTGTTTTCCCAAAGTAGAAGTCATAATACTAGCAATAAAATAATTGCTAATACAACAATTAAATAGGAATAAAATAATATTTTATAATGCTGATGTGTTAGCATCTGTCTCTTTCCCTCTCTCTCTCATTCTTTATCTTACCTTTCTCACTCATTCTTTCTCTTAAGCTCAGCATTTGATCATTTTGATAAATGTCAACACCCCTTCTTATCTCCAGGTGTTTTAGGTTAGGACATGTCTTGAGAAGATGTGAGTTGGAACAATTACATCATTCTTATGGAATAAGAATCACTTACTCTTCCCCTTCTGTCTTGAAGGGAAATTTCTTTTAGTCTCATTATTTTTTGTGATTGATATTTAAAGATATAGAAGTCCAAGACCAAGGTATATAGCTTAGGTAAAATATCTCCAATTCAAAGTCAAATAATCAGTAAAAGTGAGTGACACACATCTGATGTAAAGAAACCCACACGGTGACCGAGGCTGGCTCTGTCTGCCACATGGACAGTGAGGCCAAGCTTTGACTCAGGACAAAATGTTTCCAAATAGGGACAAGATGCCGAGGTCTCCAGAATTTTTTTTCCCCAAGAGAAACAGTAATCTGGTATTTAAAATGTGAAATATTCTGATTTTGCAATATTTGAAATGTACTCCATATTTTCTGAAATTCACTGTTTGAGCCTTTTCCAGGTAATAGGAACAAGTTTGTAAATTGTGGTCAACAGGGAGAAGGTACCACGGGGCTCTTATGCCCACTTCGGCAGTAGTTCTAATCTAGTTCTCAGGATAGAATAATAGAGTCTTTTCCTGGACCAGCTTAGCTCTTTGGGGCTTCTGATCAACTACATTAGAATTAACAAGAACAAATATTTATTTGACCATGTTATCTCCACCTCGGTCTACCTGACAAGATTCAGGTACTCAAAAATCACGGTTTCTTATAAAATATTATTTTAATTATACCTTAGAGTTACTGACATTAGCTAAACGTTCCTGTTTAGAAGAATTCTCTAAGATCAACTTGAGCTGTCACGTCTGCACGTTTTCCTTTAACCCCGAGCTTTGTAGCAGTGGCAATGTGTAGTTTCAAGGCCATTCGGGGATGCCACACGATGGAAGGTTTTCCTATTGGGCTCTTAGCCATGGAGAGTAGTACAATGATACTTGACACATTTTCTGTTACTTGTTCTCTTAACATTTCCTTATTCCTTGTCGCTGAGTCTAGGTGGGCTTTTGTATGTTGTTTAAATCACTTGCAAAAAGAGCAGGTCTAAGATCCATTTCTTTTTCCTTTAGAGAATATCTATGGTCAAAATTGACATCAACACATGACAGAAATTGGTTACTCTCTGATATAGTCATTCAAGAATTTTTGCTATCTTAAGGCCTATTATTATTTCCAGCAGTTGCTAGTTCATCATTCAGCAAAATACAGTCATCCGGAACTGCCTGACATATCAGTAGTTCTTTGTCAGACCTTAACCCACAAGTAGCCGATGCTTACACATAATACAGAAATGAGATGGGGTCAGAGCTTATGGGCTTTTTGTCTAAGAAGAAATGTCATACAATCTCTATTTCCTTCCTCTCACACTTTTCTTTCCCCAGAAATCTGTTTTGTTGGGAAACACTGAATGAATAGCCTTATCTGAACAAACAGCCTTATCTGAATGAAACCAAGCAGTGTGTGAGAATACACGACGCTTTGCCACTTCAGTAAAACTCAGAGCTTCTCTTTCTGACACACACACGCACACACACACACACACACACGTATGAGGTACCTCCCCAAACATAGAATTCGTTTTCAAAGCTATGTACTTAAAAGTTTTTACAGAACAACCTTATCACCTTCAAAGTACTCTCCATTACCTTTAATAATTGGTCAACTCTTTGATTCCATTCTTGGAAACATTTTTTAAAACTCATCTGTTTGGATGAGTTTTTTCTCCCTCGTTTTTTTCTTCACATCTTCTACTTGATCAAATTGCTGTCATTTCATGTCCCTGTTCATTCCCCAAAACAAAAAGAAATGACACAGACCGACGTCAGGTGAGTAAGGTGCAGGGACAAGAGAGGCATGCTGCTTTTTTGCCAAAATACTGTCATACTGAAACAGTTGTGTGAGCAGGTGCATAGTTCTGGTGGCAAAACAGTCTTCCATCTGCATAGAAATCAGGCCTTTTTTGTCGCATACTGTTACACTATCTGTTTTCAGAACATCTAAATAGAAAGCTTGATTAACAGTCTGACCTGGTGGATTTAACTACACTACAAGTCAACATTTTCATTTGTATGAGAAGTTGTTGGATGTCCCGAAAGAAGTTTGTCATCAATCAGCATTTCACCTGTTTCAAAATGAAAAAAACACTGGTACACTTGAGTTTTTCCCAGGGCACTGTCCTTGTAATCTGTACTCAATATCACAACAGTTTCTGCGTCATTTTTCCCAAACAGGAAACAAAACTTCACAGCCACACGCTGTTCTCATAAATTAGCCATCACACACACACACACACACACAGAGAGAGAGAGAGAGAGAGAGAGAGAGAGAGAGAGAGAGAGAGAGAGAGAGAGAGAGAGAGGTTTGAGCAAAACTGCTTTTATGAAAAATTCACTGTGACTACAGAAAACCTTTTCAGGCGACTCCACTGGGAGCACTAACCCAGAGAAAGTTGCTCAATGCTCACCTAGAGGGGAAAATGTGTAGTATAAAAGCTCCACTCCACCCAATTCTGCTTGTTTTGAGGGGTGCCCCTCGTACATGCTCATGTCTGTGAAGTGAAGAGTAAATATAGAAGACAAATCTAGCACCCAGAATTTGCTATAAGACACAAAGGATCACACAACAGAAAAGGTGGAGAGGGGCAAGCGATGAGACTGTAACTCGCAAACCAAACTCATAGTGACCTTACAGGACAGGGAAGAACTGCCTCCGTGATGTCTGAGACTGTATTGCCTTAGGAAAGCCTCACCTCTCTCCGGTGGAGTAGCTGGTGGTTTCAAACTTCCGAACTTCCAGTTAGCAACCCAAATGCGCAGCCATTATGTCACCAGGGCACCCGGAGGCTATAAGAATGATGAAATAGAGGAATCAGGGAACATGTCATACATTTCCCAATCTTCTCTGTCTTCTAAAAAGTATTCTTCATTTTACCTGAGGGTTTTAAATGAGGTGAATTTGTAAAAAGAATTCTTTTCGCCCCTCTCCATTACATTGGTTCACTGTGTACTGTACATCTCCCTAGTTGACAAATTGATACATCATGAAACAAAATACTCTCTGATAACCTGATCTGAACATCCTTCCTACAAATACCTCTGTGGTTTGTTTGTTTGTTTGTTTGTTTTGGAGATTTTTGCATCTCCAGGGTTTCCTACCATGGCTAACTGCAGATTCATTGACTTAGGCACCGTGGAGTTTCTAAAGAAAGGTTTGTGTGGACGTAGTCGTACCTAGATAAACAAGTAACCGTCAGAGAGTAAGTCGGTCGCGGTTGGCAGGAAAGAGCATGTGAGGACTTTGCACCTGTGAAGAGTTTAAAACGGGGATTTTAAAAGATGTGATTTCAGACCATAGTTTATGGCATTATCACTTCCCAGCAGAGCGGACTGCTGCCTTACTGATCCAGAGCTTTTGCTTACATGAGCACATTGTCATTTTTAATTAGCATCGTGCCTTTGTTAAAGGCTAATTGCTTATTTATTTATTTATTTATTTATTTATTTAGTCAAGATTATGTGATTTCTAATGACCAGGTTGCTCTGGTTATATATTTTTAATGAATATTCCCAAACTGCTCCAATTGTTCAGACATACTATTTCTTCTGGATTTTTTTTACAAGCAAGGACATATTTTTCAAAATCAAATAATATTAGTAAAACTAAATGTTTTGATTTTTGTAAGAGGACCACTACTGGCATATTTAACCAAGCATAAACAAATATTTGTGGTTTTATTTGGCTTTAAAAGATACTTTACATCTCTTATAACTATTATCACTTACATAGATCTTTCTTACACTATCATAACTTTCTGAACAAATGCATGACAGAAGCCCAAGAAAATCATTGTATTTTGCAGCAGCCCAGTAAATAAAAACTTTATCAGTAGCAATGATGAAACATACAACTTTCCTCTAGTTCTTAAATGCTCCTCCTCCTCAACCCCACCACTATCATGACCCCAATTCTACCCTACAAGTCTGGTTGGACGGAAGATGGACACTGGTACAGAGAAGAACTGGAAACACACGGAATCCAGAATCGATGATCCCTTCGGGACCAGTGGTGAAAATGGCAATACCGGGAGGGTGGAGAGAAGAGAGGGTAGGGTGGAAATGGGGAACCAATTACAGGGATCTATATATAACCTCACAGGGATGGACAGTGGAGCAGTAGGTGAAGGGGGACATTGGACGGTATAAGATATGACAAAATAATAATTTATAGATTATCAAGGGTTCATGGGGGAGGGGGGAACAGGGAGCAGGGAGGGTGGGGAAAAATGAGGAGTGGATACCAGGGGCTCATTTGCGAATGACGAGGGAAACAAATGTACAGGAGTGCTTGACACAATGGATGTATGAGTAGATTGTGATAAGAGCTGTATGAACCCCAATAAAATGATTTAATTAAAAAAAAGAAGGTTTCTAGCGATATTTCTTTGGGTAGGTTGTGTGCTTGCTATAATGATGTTCTCCCCTCCAACCCATGCCCTGAATGACACAATGCAATCTGTCTCCTCTTACCTTTGTGACTTGCAGTGCACAGTATTTAGAGAGGGGGACACAATTTGCCTTTCTCTTGGAGTATGGAACAGTGTGTCCATTTTCTGTATACCTACTATGTGGTGTGCACTATTCACAACAGTGAAGGAAAGAGAAAAACTCCATCCTTTCTGTTGTTATTTTATCTGGATCTTTGACTCATAGTGCCCCAATATAGCAAAGTAAAATTCCTTCCTAGGGTTTTATTAGCTCTAATTTAAATGGAAGTTGATGAAGTAGGTGTTTCGCCCCTGGGGCTACAGGTAGGTTTGAACCACAAACTTTTTGGGTAGCTCTATACATATTGAATTTATGCTATAGATAGAGAAGATATATTATAAATAAAAATAATTTAGCTAAGTGGAAATTAGATAGCCACAAAGGCTATCTTTAGATAGCCAATCAGCAGCATCACCATAAATGGAGGAGAGACTGACGATGTCCACCTTCAATCTTTCATCTTGCTAGGATCCATAACCAATGGCAGTGGAAGCAGCAGTCAAGAGATCAAGCAAAGCATTGCACTGGGTAAATCTGTTGTGTAAGATTTATTTGAAGTGTTGAAATGTAAGGATGTTACTTTGAGGACTAAAGTGCACTGGACCTAAGCCATGGTATGCTCAGTTGCCCCATACGCATGTGGAAGTTGGACATTGAATAAGAAAGATCAAAAAGGAATTTAAAGGTTTGAACAATGGTGCTGACGAAGAATACTGAAAGTACCCTGGACTACCAAAGAACAAACAGATTTGTTTTGGAAGAAGTGCAGCCAGAGTGCTCCTTAGAGACATGGATGGCGAGACTTTGTCTCATGTATTTTGGACATGTTGTAAGACCATTCCCTAAAGAAGATTATCACGCTTGGTCAAGTAACTTCAAACTCCAAATTCACTGCCATTGAGTCAGCACCAACTCAGAGTGACTCTCTGTGGGTTTCAGAGACTGGTCACTGTTTATGGGAGTAGAAAGCCCAGTCTTTCTGCCATGGGGCTGCTGGTGGATTCTAAACTGAAAACCATACAGATTGTAGCCCACGACACTGCAAGGGTTGTTTGACATTGCTCAGAGGCTAACAAGAGGAAGGTCCTCAAGGAGATAGATTGATACAGTCACAGCAGCAAGAGGTTCAAACATAAGAGCAATTACGAGGGCAGCACCAGACTGGGCAGCGTTCCATTCAGTTGTCCAGAGGGTCACTATGTGTCAGAACCAAGTCTACCGCACCTAACAATAGCAACAAATGGTTTGGGGAAAGAGAAACAGGGGAAGATAAACCGGTGTTGGGCTAAAAGCCTTTGTCATCAAGTTGATTGAGACTCACAGAGGTATGTCTTGTTCCCTCGCAGGAGTCAAGGAAGGAATACAGGAAAGTTAGTTTAGAGCAATAAGGTAGGGTGCATCTTATAGACCCTTATAGACCCTTGCGAAAAATGTGAATTTTACTCTGCAGGAAATGACATGGCTGGTGCTGAGCAGCGGAATGCCCAAATCATACTTGGCATTCAACAAGAAGACTGAGTCGTGGATCAATGGAGGAGGACAAAGAAGGTGCTCGGGGCTCCCTGATGAAGCTACTGCGACCCTTCTGGCACAAGGAGGGAAATGCCTTGGTTGATCTTACTGTTCCTCCCACGATCACGGTGGAAACATGCATGCTACTACACATAGGAATAGGGTAAGCATGGAGACGCTACTGGAAGCACTACATGCGGCCCCACTTTTACGTTTTCCTGCTATCTCAGTGGCCAGAGAGATAGCCCCTCCTCCCACCATCCCCCATCAAACCTTGTGACATTTTGGTAAATATGCAATCACACATGCAGACTCTTCATATGTTCTTTTTCTCAAACCAATTAATATGAACCAGATGTGCGGTGAGGCAGCCTGCTCTCTGGAGGGTGTACCCAGAAAGGAAAGACACATTGATTTCCAGGCCACACCTGCAGCGCTCGCTGCTGGGCGCTGCTTCTGCTGCAGCTTTGACGTCAGCTGCTTAAGGGAAATTTCAGCTTCCAAATCCTCTCTTGTTGATTAAATAAAGGAACTCTGGGTCAACAAGATCAGTTAATCACCTCATCGAGAAGCACCGAGCGCCAGGGGATGGCATCGTCCTGGAAGAGGTCACTCAACCCCACCTGGGGTTTCACATGAGTTGCTTGCTTTAAAGTGAGTATGAAGCAATCACGGTCAGCTATTTATGAAAATAAATACTCAGGAAAAAAATCTAAGTTCAGTTAAGGAGAGACTTGGAAATGTTATGACACAAAAATACAACCTAGTTGTTTTCCCAATAAGCCAAAAAATCAGAGCTTTCACCTTAAGCAAGATCTTGTGCACACTACATTTTAAAAGAGAGGCAATGAAAATGGTTTTATGAAGTTTAAAAATAGCTAAAGAAAACGGGGAAGATTTTGAGGTAAAATTCTGTATAAGAATAGCCCAAAGAAAACTCTAAACATGAATTTGAAAGGCTTTAGTTTGGGCAAATGTCTCCTGCTTGCTGCTTAAATACTGAGTGGAATGTGACTTTATAATCCGTGAAATATGCAGGGTTTGAATGTTCATCTTAAAGATAAACAGTTCAATAATGTCCTCTGCTAATGTTTTACCTTAGTGGCACAAATTCTGTCCCACCTCGGGCATCAACTTTGTGAGCTTTTTAGTTATGGCTACCCAAATCAGCATATCTGGATTATAATACAGTTTCCTTTGTTTTTAATTAATACTTTGGTGACGAGGAATTTTATTAACCTATCACCCACTTTTATCTTCATTGGCTCCTTGAGTACAAAATCACGATGGTAATTTCTTATAAACTATATAATGTACATAGGCCAGCACTATGGATTGCTTTTTCGGGATTGTGGTAAATTGACACTACATTGTTCGAATCCGCAGCCCGTGGATATTTTGGCAGTGGTGGTGATAAACCCAGAAGGAACTTGATCTTCTAGGCCAGGGGAGGAAGCATACTCACATAGAGAAGATTTGCAAGTGAGGATTATAAAACAAGGAATCTCTTCAGATTAGAAGTTTAGACTTATCCATAGCGCTCTCTACCTCTGCTTGTGGTATATTTACAAATCCTCAGAATGACACTCAGCACTGATGAATTTCTCTTCTTCACTCAGAAGAAACCATTTGGACTCCGTGTTCTTCCAGTTCCTCTTTTAGCAGTATAAAAAATAGCTTCTTATTCCAGAAATATGAAGTGAAAGATAGCTGATAATGCCTTGTTATTGTTTTTTAATCTATGAAAAAGATAAATGACTGGGTGGTAAGGAAATGCCTTTTTTTCTTTTTATATATTTTAAGATACAAAAATGAATGAATTGAATTTGAAGAAATCCAGATGTCTTCAAAAGAGATCCTGCCTGCCAAAAGAGTTCTTTAGAAATTCTCCGATGAGTCAAAATTCCAAGGTTCTTTCCCATGTTGATTTGTGCAGCTCCTTAATATTGCTTTGTGTTGGGTCAAACGAAAAAGGCAATTCTCACCAGAATGCCCTTGAAATTCTCCTGATTGTCCGTTGGGATCACTGGGGCCAGGATTTCTCACAGAGACAAACATTCAAACAAATCGTTCAGTGCCGCTCGTGCCTTAGCAGAGGCGCATACTGACAGAAGAAGCCAACGATCTTTTTATGAATGTCGATCGATTCATATACTAATTGGTGATATCTGTGTGTGGTGGTTTTCTTCAATATAGCTATATTATACTAATCTAGGCTTCTTGTCTAGGACACCAGACATCATGCATTTAATAAGTATTTGCTAGACTTTGTCTAATTGTCTTTTATAGATTATCAATACAGCATTTTTTAAAAATGAGTGAAAAATATATGCAGAGTGCTTAGCTTCAAACCCAGTGGCTGTGTATAATTTTCTTCTTGGGAAAAGTTCCCAGGCATCTTTCTCTGAAGTGGTCATTTCAATGCTGGCGATCTTGAGGAGACGGGAGGGTTAGGCCAGAGTAAGGGCATGACTCAGAAACCTGCCCTTGAGATCTGGGGGCAAGGAACTAGAACCCACTCTTTCTGACCAAGAGCCTCCCTCTTCATGGGGTTTCCACCCCCAGATGGATAGCATACACCTCCAGTCTTCAAACTGCCAGGTTTCTTAGAAAAATGACCCATGTTAGAATGGAGAATACCTAAATCCCACAAGTAAAAGGAGCAGCCTGCTATTACTTTTCCTGTTCGGTGCATGAAAACCAGAAGTTTGTGAGAACTGGACACAACCAGTAATTTTGGTAGCCAAACAAGAAGATCTTTGCTGTAACAGGAAAATTAAAAATATAGATCTACTTTGGTATTCTTGGATGATCTGCCCTGGAAGCAGTAAAACGACTTGATTTTTTTTTGCTGCCAGAACTATGTTCTTTACCTGACACTAGATTTCAGTTAAGAAACTCATGTTAAGGGGAGTTTTACTTTTGCACCACGGACTGAGATTGAGTAGTACATGGCTTGCATTTGCATTGTCTGTCATCTCTGAGACAGCCCTTGATGGACACACCCCTCTTTTCATAAATAACTTTCAGGTTTGAATAATTTTAGATGGTGATTTCTTTTTCTCTAAGCAAAAATATAATTTTCTTTCTATTGGAGTAAATAGAGTTCTGCAATCTGAATTCCACTTCAATTTGCTGATGACCTAAAAGAAAGTGCTTCCTGACACTTTTTAAATAATATTATCAAGAAATTGATTATGGCCGTTTTGTGTCAGTACCACTGGCATATGCTGACTTCCTTGAGAAAAATAATATTATCGTTAGATCCATAATTTTTACTATTGATCATATAGACAGATATATAGATAGACAGATACACATACATTTACATGTATACATACACATGATATATATATATACATATATATATATATAATTTAACCAGAAATATTCACATTTTCTTTGACACTATATTACTGGGGAGGGAAAAATCGAAGACAATGTTTTCATTATTACATAATTGTCATTGAAGACAAGATTTTATCCTAGATAAATGGGAAATGGAGAATTTGACCCAGCTGTGAAAGAGTTTTGAATCTACACAGAATCCCCAGAACACAAATAATTCTTTCAAAAGACTTGGAATCTGTAGCTCGCAGGAGAGGCTTGGCACCATGCTAGTAATCCTACATCTAGCATCCTATCTGCAGTCAAAGCAGGGCTTTGATTCTTAGCACAGGGAATTTCCTTCTCCCAGGTTGTCTTGTCACCAGAGGTGTTGACATCCCAGGCCTTACTAATTCCTTATTTAAATGCAATCTCCCTGACCTGTATTCAGTAGTGTGTATGTGAAAATAAACCTTGACACTAAAAAAATGTTCAGAATTGTTTTCATCATTAAATGAAATTGTGTCCACATGACGATACAGTTTAAAGAGTAGTAAGATAGTATCACAAGATAGATAATAAACTGTCTCCTTTCCTAGGTGGGAAATAATGGAACTTTTGGGGGTTCACATGTTATGGGAAGAAGTAAAATGTTACTAATTCAAGCAAGCCTTGTATTTAGAACACGTAGAACATGATCAGATAAATCCCCATCCCCACCTACCCATGCCCCAACACACATACACATCCTTTCCCCAGCGTTCCTCAAAATTGGTGCAATTGGCCTGTTTTTGAAGCACTTGGTGGCTGTTTCTTCTCCATTCATCTTTGAAGATAGAAGGGTTGGGTAGTGGAGTAGCAGGCAGCAAACTAACAACCATAAAACAACTCACTGCCATCAAGTTAACTTTGACTCATGGCAAGTGTCACAGTATTGCTGTGTTTCAGAACCATTGAAGAGGATTCAGTCATGTATCAGAATTAAGCTAATAGATTGAGTTGATAAGGATGTAGTGGTTCAAACCTACCAGCCACTCCATAGAAAACAAAGATAAGCCTGTCTGCTTCTGAAAAGATGTACAGAAACTCTCCAGAGCAGTGTGATTCTGTCCTGTGGAGGCACCATGAGTTGGGATCAACTTGGCAGCAATGGATTTTGTTTGGATTTTTTCTTGGGGGGAGCAGAAGGCGGGGGAGGGAAGGTATCAAAGAGATGACAGCTCTTTACTCACCCTCCCACCCCTAGTTCTACATAATCTTGTTCCTGTGAGATGTCATTATTAACTACACAATTCTTGAATGGGACTCACAGTACCTAAGCCAAAAAGGCTCATGGCTGGACTTGGCTGAGATGAATATAATAGCAATGTTTTATTGTCTTAGTGACTAGAGTGTATCTTCTATATATTCTATCTAGTATGACCCAAGCAGAAGAAATCATGACCAAAGAAAAACTTATACAAGGAACACAGAAGGAAATTCTGAGCATATTGTTTGGTGACTTAGCATACATTTTAAAAAGCAGTAACTAAAATTCATTTCCATGACAAAACCTTTGCGGTGTCCTCTTTTTCATGCCTCTTATATGTAGGCATATCGCTCATCGTTACTTCGTTTGAGGTGAGAAAGATGAGTTAAGGGGGGGATAACCATGAAAGTTATTTCCTGGCATCTCACCCAGGAATGAGTGATGAATAGAGCCTGGAAACAACTTTAAAAGCCATTTTCTTTGCTCATATGAGGTCACGAGTTTGCTCCTTGCAACTCTCTGGGCACCAAAATGAATGAAAGTGGCACAGAACATACCCAGGGTCTATCATTGATTTAAAGTGATTGATGGCTGCTCTTGTCTGATTTTGCTATATTGTCAAACCATCCATCATTCCAAACAAACCCCGCATGTACTCCATAGTCCAATCCGAGTATGCAGTTACATGTGGCCAAAGGGTTTAGGGTTCTTTTTTTTAAAAACCCCATAAAGCAAGTGGCAGAGATAGGACAGGAGGAAACATCTTGCCTCCTATTACAAAACTACCAAATAGTTGTCTGTTAAGAAGAAACTGTTCTGGTGACACATGTTAAATTGTTGTTAAGTGTCTGTAGGAGGATACTCATTTCCATTGAGCAAGTCACGTTTTCCACATTTCCCATACTTTCCTCAGGCGGTATCATCATCAGACCTTTTCATAACAAGGTATGATATTTTCAGCCTACTTAGAGAGTCAGCTGTTCCTAATTCTGATATCAACCCTGGATTGAGACAGGAAGTGCATATTTTAGAATACATTAGAATGTTTATCATTGTATTTTACATTCACTATCCAAAACACAGAGATAAAGAAGAGCATAAAGAAATAAAACTCACCCACAATTCTCTCTTCTCCTACATCTTAAATAGTATTTCTGCTCTATCCTTCTTTGCATTCTAAATATTGATATTCATATCTGTTAAGCTACATTTATAACTTTTTCTCCTTTAATGCACAGAACGTGGAATCTGACGCATGGCAACCTGACGTGTATTAGGTTATTGCACGTGAGTGCTCCATAGAGCTTTCAATGGCTGCTTTCTTAGAAGTAGATTTTTTTCAGAAGTAACTCTAGGTGGTCATAAGTCTTCAATCTTTTGGTTAGCAACTGAGAGCTTGAACCATTTGAACCCCACAGGAATTCCATAGGTCATTGTATCATGCGTGTATATAACTGAATATGCAGTAAGCTATTACTTTTCTCTATGCCTTGTCCTATCTTGGGTGTTTTAACCAGACTGTTACAAAATCAGGACAGACAGGGAGTGTGTTAGTGTCTTTGGACTCACATCCCCTGGATTAATAGAAGTGCCTTGGGGTATGCTGCTGTAGCAAGGCGGGTGATCCTGTTCATGCTGAGTCAATGCTGCCACTGATTTCACCCAAGCGTGATTTCTGCTTACCTCGGGGTTTCCGGGTTGAACTCAAAATCCATTTTGCATCCCTTTAATCACATAAAGTTTCAAGACAGAGGCTTCCCTGATGCCACAGGTCCAAGAATGTGCCCAGTTATTCAGCCATTGTTTAAGTCAGCTCTCAGATTCCTTCAAGCAGAATTAGAAATAAGGGGCAAGCTTTGCTTATGTCACATATCTTGCTTCCCTCGTTACTTGTTCTCCTTTCTCATAAATCTGGCCTTCTAGAACATAGACATTATATAGTTATGAGACTACTTACATAGACCCATCCACCATGCCTCCCGACCTCCCTGATGAAGCATTCTGATGATTTTCTATGAAGCTCTACTCTATCTGTACCCTAGGACTGAGATGATACCACCAACATGGGCTGCTCTTCCAAGCTTCTTTTCTTTTCTTAGCTATTTAACCTAACCTACGTCTTCTGCCAGCATCAGCTCCTAAATTGTGCTGAAATAGACTTTGACCGCAGTAACTGGAAGCTAGTTTGTTGAAGGAATTGCTCTTGGCTTCACTTCCTAGTATATTCTTTAACATTTGAATGCCAACTATCCACTGGGATACTTGAATTTTCCCTCTTGAGGAGCCCCTTCAAAGGAACATTCCACATTGGGGTTGGAATAACTTTGGGGGTAAGCATCTCTCAAGAAGCTTCCCTTTGGTCCACTGCCTATAATGTGCCAGAGGGGATATTTGGTACTGTCAGGAATTATTTTTGGTTATCAGAAGTTGGGGGATTCCACTGGCATTTTAGTGTGTAAATGATGGTGCAGGAGTAGCTAATGTTCCATTGTGTTGTCTATCGAGGTACCATGAGTGGAAATCACCTTAACGGCAAGTATGGGGAATGATGAGTAGAGTCCAGGGATGCTACTAAACATCCTAGAAGGTACAGAACTGGCCTCCATGACAAAAACATAAGCTGGAAGAAATTGGAAATAGTTCTGAGATTAATAAACCTTTTGTGATCATTAAGGTTTTGAGTGGACTTGACTGGGCCAGGATTCTTGGCGATTTGGCAGTTAATAACTACTACTTCCCCATGATGATTCATCTTTGCAAGTGAAGCCTGCTTCTAATATATGCTGTTGAAAAGCTTGCTTACTTTTTACTGGGTCTCCAACCTGCATCTGGCTCATAGACTTCTGGGTCTTTGGACTTGAACCAATGACTTGCTATACTGTTTGCCAATTCTAGAAGTCTGCCATCTTACCTGACAATCTTGGATTCATTTGTTTCTGCAGGTAGGAACATGTTTTCTGACCTGGTGTTCGTGGGTTCACCAGCCTGGAAACTATGGGAGTCAGGAGAATCTTCCAGCCTAATACATGACCCATGGATTGAGAATTTGACTACCTCTACAAGTGTGAACCATTCCTTTGATGTACCATATATACTCGTGCAAAAAACTGTGCTGAAAAACTGGGGTTCAGCTTATACATGGGTCATTGGTACCCCAGCGAGGTGTAACATCCCGCGGTGATTGCCATTCCTCCGCTGTTCATTAAAAGCCCCGCTGGCACTGCAGGGCTTTGAATGTTTGTTTACTCACATCTAACCAATCAGAGCTGTCCTATGATGTGGATGGCTCCAATTCGTAGAAGCACCCGTAGTGATTCACTTAGGCCAGCAGCTGAACTGGTAAGGATGTGTCTGTGGCTGCGCTCCATCTCTACCATCTGGTCTCTGTGTTAATTCACATCCTGCATTTCCCACCCTAGGCTTATATTTGAGTCAATCAGTTTTTCTGGTTTCCCAGGTAATAATTAGGTACCTCGGCTTATACTCGGGTAGGCTTATATTCGAGTATATACGGTAATCATATATAACAACTCAACCCAAGACCTTATGTCTTAATCTGTAAACACAATGCATTATAGTCATAAGATGCCACACTTAACTTAGGCTCAAGACACTTTTTTCTCAGTTTCTCTGATTCTTGTAGAGAAATCCAAAACTCTTCCACCTGCCTATCTAACCACTCGTGGGTAGATGTAGTGCTTTGTTCTGATTCCTGTGTGTTGAAAATAAACTACCATCACACAGTAATGAATCCTGATTATGGGAAAAATCAAGAATTTGTTCCTTTCTTAGTATAACGTTATTTTTATTCTTTACTTACATTTTTCTCTTTGTGTTTATATGTTTCTCCACTTAACTGCTTTAGCTGAAAGGAAAGATGTTTATCTATCAGTCAGGCTCCAGTTTTTCCTTTAAATTCCTTCCCCTGTTATTCTTAAAATCTCACCCTCTTTCTAGTATTTTTGATATATACATATATGAAGCAGAATGGTGGAAATGACAAGATGGCTATACACAAACTGCTAAGGGATTAAAGCAGAGGAAATCTTATATGTCTACAAGGAAAAATATCCTATCCCAAAGATGCCACTGCATAGAAGAGAATGCTAGTAAAAAGGAATGTTATGGACAAAAATATCTTTGCAGAGAAGTACAAGATTAGCTTAGAAATTAAAAATTATGCCTAAATTAAAAGAAGTATATATTTCTTATTAGAAAGTCTGAAGATAAGCTTGAAGAACAAGCAGTAAATGCACCTTGACTATTGAAATATAAATAGTTGAGCAAAGTCTATTCAACAACATTTATCCTACAGTTACAGTGAGTCAAGCACCAAACTCAGCTAGACCTTAAGTGTGACACATTGAACCAGTCACGTTTAGATTCTGCCCTCATGGAGCTTACATTACAATGTGAATGGAAATCAATGTTGCGTTAGATGAATACTAAAAATAAACAAAGTACTTAAAAACCCATTCTGTGGGCAACAAGGACATGATCTATCTTATAGAATATATTACTTTCCATTTGATTTTGACTCATAGCAATTCTATAAAAGGTTTCCAAGGTTACAATTTTTCTGGGAGCAAATAGCCTTATCTTTGTCCTATGGAGCATGTGATGGGTTGGAACCTGAACCTTGCATTGTAGATCAGTGCTTACTCAACAGCACCATTTTAAGTCGGATAAAAATAATAAACAGAACCCCAACCAGCTGCTGTATAGTGGACTCTGATATATAGCAACCCCTTGTGTGCTTGAGCAAAATTGGCTCCACTGAATTTTCACTGGCTGTTCCTTTGGAAGAGGTCACTACATCTTTCTTCTGAGAGAAGTTATATGTTTTGATGAAAGAGTATTGAGCCTGAGAAGGTGGCGTGAGTGAGCAGTCAAGGTGGAAATGTAGATTTGGACCAAATTAAGGAAAGAATGGAAAATGAAAGCTGATGGTTTAGGCTATATTTTATAGAAAACAACAATCTTTTGGTTTTAGCTTTAGTAATCCAAGATCTGTACCAAAATTACATTCACAGATCTTATACAGTAAGAAGCAGCAAAAACTACTGACATGGGAGATCAAATCTGTTAACCAGAACTGCCACCAATTTGCCGAGGACTAAATCTTTCTTCACCTATTTATTCATCTGTAAAATGAAGATGGCAACAACACTTATTCTTAGGGGTCTGGTCTGTGTTCAGGATGATTGCCTTAAAGATCAGCACTCAGCCTGGCAGTCATCTGGCTGGGAAAACGAGACGCGCAGCAAACAGAGAGTCCTTTCAAATAGTAGGAATAAAAGCTGTAAAGAGTTTAGGATAAGAGAAGGCGCAAGGGCAGTATTTTAACCTAACACTATTAATGATTAGAAAAGTCACAGCAGAAAAAGCGCACCTATATTTATAAGAAGCTAGGAAATAATGAAAGGATTAATAAAACCGACAAACCACTCGACATTTTAACAAAGCAAGAGTACAAGGTGTCAACCATATGAATAAACAATAAAATTGATGATATCATAACAGTACTTAAATAATACTGAAATAAAATACTGTAAATAATACTGACATAAAATACTGTAATCATGCAATTTTATGAAGAATCATGCACTTTAAAACCTAATTAAAAGGCAAAATTTCTAAAGGTAAACTGCCTACCTAAACTAACAGACTAAGGTAGAATGTTCAAAATAGATCCATAATAAAATATCATGTTTAAAAACTCCAAAACAAACAAAAGCCTCGCTCAGACAGCTCCACTAGTGAATCATATAAATAATAATAATTCCACAAAAATTTGTTCAGAACACAGAGAATACCCCTAAATTCACTTCATGAAACAAGCAGAATGCTGATGCCAGAACCAGGAAAAGTCACCATTGAAAAAGAACCGATGTCCTCATGACCACAGACTCCACATTCCTCAAAATCCTTTCCGCTACAATCTAACATCATGACGAAGTGGGGTTCATGTAAAATATACATGAATGGTTTGAAAGTAGAGAAGCAATCAGTGTAAGTCACCACATACATAAAGCAAAGGTAAAGAATGACATGATTATATTAATATATGCCAAAAAGCATCTCAAAAAAATCCAACACTAATTTCTCATAATAAGCTCTCGGCAAATGTAGTAATAGAAGGGAAACACTTCACCATAACTAGGAGCATCTGGTAAAAGAAAAACCAATGGCCAACATTATTCTTAATGAATGGAGACTGAGAGCATTGTCCTTAATCTGGGAACCGTTTTTTTTTTAATCACTGATCTGATTCAAAGTTACATTAGAAGTCATAGCCAGAGCAATAAGACAAGATAAGTGAACTTAGAAGCAGGTGCATTGCAGAAAATTAAACTATTTCTTTTTGTAGAGGATATGAAACTATACAATGAAAATCTGAGAGACTCACCAAGAAAACTGATGGAATAGAAAAACTCAGCCAAGCTGTGGGGCACATGATCAACATAGGAAAAGCAGTTCAGTTTTCTACACTAACACAGAGAACTCAGAAGAAGCAATCAGGAAATGAACACCTTGGCCAAAGGCACACCTGTCCAGATCCCTTACCCCTTAGATCTCCATCTTGGTCTGAATGGCTAAACAAGTATTAAAAGTAAAACTGAAGTGAATTTGGAGTGGGCATTAATGATATAAAAAAAGTTCATTTCAAACATTTAAAAAAATACAAAATGAAAGATTTTGGAGTCATTTGAATCAGAGGCTAAAAGACCTGTCCAAAGAAAACAAGAAAACATGACTACTAGAAACAAAACTACACCTATAAGTGGAATAATATTCTATATCTGTAAATAGGAAGAATTAACATTGTGAAAATATCAATACTACTCAAAACCATCTAAAACACGATCGATCTGGATCCAGAATTCATCAACATTTCTTCAAGAGATGGGAAAACTAATCACAAACTTTATATGGACTAAAAGGAACCTTGGATAAGCAAAACACTACTAATACAGAAAAACACATTAGGAGGCCTCACCCTCCCTCTCTGAAAACCTACCACATAGCTTGAGTAGTCCAGACCACCTCGCATAGATAGATACATGGACAAGACACATGAGACAGGGGAACTGAATTAAGAACCCAGGAGCAAAGCCATCCACTTATGGACACTTCTTCTGTAGTAAAGGGCTGCATCCCATTAAACAGGAAACAGTCTCTTTCACAAATGGTGCTGGCAAAGCTAGATATCTAATTATAGAAAGTACAATGGGATCCATAGCTCTTATGATATACAAAAACTAACTCTGGATGGATCAAACACCCAAAGATAGAATGAAATATAAATAAAAATAAAAATCATCAAAGAAAAAGTAGGAACAACCTCAGGGACCCTAATGCATACTAGAAAAATCCTGTAAAATATAACTAAAAGTGCAAAACAAGAAAAAAAAACCACCCCAAAAGACTGAGACGTTTTAAACATTAAACATTTATATCCATCAAAAGATTTCATCAGATGGAGAAAAGGAGAAGCTAGAGACGGAGGAAAAACAGGTGAAGGGACTAATCCCTAAAATTTATATAAAAAACTTATTACCTCAACACAAAACCAAAAACAATTAAAGTTAAAACTGGACACAGTACACGTACAGACACTTGACCCCCCCAAAAAAACTATTCAAGCAGCCAGCAAAAATGTAGAAAGGTCAATGTTCATTAGCCCTTGAAGTGAAGCAAATCAATGAGGTATCATATTGCTCCAGGATTAATAGAAAGTTAAAAAATAAAGCAAATGTTGACAAGAGTGTACAGGAATAGAAACCTTCATACACTACTGCTGAGAGCTTAAGATTTGGAAAATAGTATAGCGTTACTCTAAAACATTAGAAATAAAAACATAATCCCACTCACTGCCCTTGAATTGATGACTACTCGGCGATCTATAGGCCAGCATAGAACTCCCGTGGGCTTCTGTGACTACAACTCTTTACAAGAGTCGAAAGTCTTGTGGGTCTCCTGGTGGCTTGGAATTGTTGACCTTGCCGTTAGCAGCCCAGTTTGTAAACACTACACCATCAGGACATAAGAGCACTACTAACAAGAGCAAAAAGATGGTAACAATTTAAATTCCTGTCAGTGGATAACTAGACAAAAAATTACGGTGCATGAACATAATGAAATACTCTGCAAAATTAAAGTACAAAGATGAATGTTCCTAAAACCTCATAACATGGATGAACCTTGGGGACATTAAGCTAAGTGCAATAAATCAATCTCAATGGGTCAAATATTGTATGAGACAATTGTCATAAAACAACAATGGTTTCAAAGAGAGAGAAATAGTATTTGATGGGCACCAGAGATACAAGGAGTCCTGGTGGGGTAGTGGGTTACTCATTGGGCTGCTAACCACAAGTGTGTGAGTCTGGGGATTTTAGAGAAACAAATCCACAGAAACTCATGTATAAGAGAGAGTGTTATATGAAGGTTAAGCATGCATCAAGAAAACATCCCTACCCAGTGCTGCCCAAACCCAAAGTCCAACATAACCCATATGTCCAACACCAATCCACAAAGTCCTCCATCTCACAAAACAGACGCAATGATGTAGACTACAGGAGGAAAGCCGAGTCAGTGAAAGTGTAAACATCTCAGCAATGGCGGGGGAATCTCCACACAGCTGCTCCAGCACCCAGGTCTGCATCACAGTAGGTCCATGAGACTTCTGTTCAAGGATATCTTGCAGGAAGTCTGCCTTGCCAGCTGAAGCAGGGAACTGGCTAAGGAAGCCGCATCCTGGTCCAACCATCAGAAAGCAAGAGACCCAAGAACTAGAAAGGTGAGGCTCACTGAGCCATTTATCCCTTCCATCCTTCAATTAACCCCACATGTGTTTATCAGCCAGGTTGGCACAATAAACTAACTACCTCAACAAGGTCAGCAGCTCAAATCCAATAGCTTCTCATCAGACAAAAATTAGGCTCTTTGCTCCTGTAAGTATTTACAACCTTGGAAACTCATAGGCAGAATTCTACCTTGTCTTATATGTTCATGAGGAATCAATCCAAGCAATAACAGTGAATTTTTTGAGAAGGTTGGGAGGGAGAATGAGAGTAAATTATGAACTTGAGAGCAGATGCCTAGTAACTTGGGTGAAGTGAAATGTAAAAATCTATTTACAGTTTTCCTATTAAAATGATAAAATGCTTAAGAATAAGTTTAATAAAAGTGGTATAAAATGTATACTCTTAAAACTTTTAAGCATTATTGACAAAGTTAAAGAAGGAAGACCTAGATGAATAGGACAGTATCTCTTATTCATGAATTGGGATCATTTATATTTTTAGTTAAGAAGGAAATATTCTCCAAACTGATGTGCAGAATCTACAAATAAAAATCCTTATCAATACTCTAGGTAACATTTCTAGTATTTCCCCCCCAAACTTGATACACATCCTAAAATTCAAATGGAAACCCTAGAGACCCAGAATAGCAAAACATATCTTGAAAAAAGAACAATGTTGAAAGGACTCACATTTTCCAATTTCAAAGCATACCAAAAATGTAAAAATAATAATAAAAAACTACAGTGATCTGTTCTGCATTAGCATAAACATAAGCATATAGATCAAATAAATAGACTGGAAATACTAGGATTAAACTTTGGTAGTCATTTGATTTTCAATGAGAGTGACAAGTAAATTCAATGGGAAAAGAATAAGCTTTTCACAAAATGATGCTGAGACAACGTGCCAAAGAAAAGAAGCTGGAGCCTAACTACGTTGTTTAGGGATTCTGCCAACTAGACACTCATGGCTAAAGGTGGAAGTAGAGCCCAACCCGTCAGTCAGCTTGCAGCCTAATGACACCTCCTTGGGTGTGTGGTCTTTTGTATAGAGAGAAACTGAGCAGAGTGAAATGAAAGTCTCTTAGGCCTTTCACCTTCTGCTGACAGTGCATCTCCTGCCTGACAGCTGATTCATTCAGTTGACTTTTTATTAATTTTTATTAATTACTTCTCCTTCCCCCCACTCCCTCACCCCCCACCCCCACTGGCTTTGCTTCTTCATCCTGCTTCTTGTTCATCAGCTTCCACCAGTCAAGACGCCTGACTTGAACCAGACTGGATATACCTCCTTCTGAAGCTGTGTCAGCCTGGTGGTGTAGTGGTTATGTGTTTGGCTGCTAGCCTCAAGAGCCTTAAGGAAAACAGTGTCGAACCACCAACTGCTTAGAAGGAGTAGGATGGACTTTTGCTCCTCTAAACAGGTAGTCTTGGAAACCCACAGGGTCAGTTCTATCCTGTCCTATAGGCCCATTAAGAATGTGGTATCATTTCAATGGCAGTGAGTATAGACCAAGACATACAAGGGTCACTGATTTTGCTTCTCTAGAGAACCCAGCCTAACCCACTCTCTCATACTATGTACAAAAATAAACTCAAAGTAGATCATAGATCCTAAGTGAAGGAGCAGAAACAATTGTTTACGATAATGAGTACAAGTGAGTCTTCATGATTTTGGATTACACAAACCTATCTTACAGATGACACCAAAACACAATTGAACAAATGATGGGGGGAAATGGGATAAATGCGACTTCTTCCAAATGAAAGCATGTGAGGTTTCAAAGGATACTCTCAAGAAAGTAAAAACAACATTCGGGATAGTTCACTATTTATTGTGGTCTTCTAGCCATAGTCTTTGAGACTCTCATCAAAGACGTTTTCCTGACAAGCTTGGGAAAAAGGTTGAAAGGATTCAGCTGTAATTGATCACAGGATTCATTGAGATTGCCATCCTGCTGTGTGTTAAATGGGTCCCCTCAGAAGGATGTAGGATCTTGCTACCAGTGGAGAGCATCCTCTGTACCACAAGGTCTTTACACAGTGAACTTACTTGATCCAGGAGACAGATACCACATCAGAGGAGTGGCAACGGAGCAGCAGCAGAACCGAGAGTACGAGCATGAGTCAGAGCAGTGAACTTTCCAGCTCACAGAGCAAATAAAGATGAGTGCTTCGGGGCAGAAGAATGACTTGTGGAGTTGGGTGCCTCTGGGAACTGGATTCTGGGAGATAGGTTCACTGGCCCATGAGTGTCGTTAGGTTAAGGCTTTCAGTTAGGGGCATGCCTTTTGGGCATTTAGTATCAGCCCTAAAAGAGCTCTGCAAATGTTCTGACTGGACAACTGTACCCTGAGCATTTCCACATGAATTGTAGCTTGTTAACTTCCATAATAAACCTCATAATCATGAGCATTGCCTGTGAGTTCTGTGTGGCAAATGCAATGAATGATGGAACCCAGTAGAAAAGCTGAGACTGAGAGAAAACAAAACTGAAGAAGTAACATGTGCTTTGTGGTACGGAACACAACACACAAAGTGAGACAAAAGATTTTCAAGTTATATATCTGATAAGAGACTTAAGGAAAAAATGTATCAATGACTACTATAATTTAATAATAATAAGACAAATAATCTGATTCTTTAAAAATGAACCAAAGATTTATATAGATTTTGTAAAAACAAAACAAAACAGGATTCCTTAAAGAAAACATTCAAATAGAAAATAAACACCTGAAAAGATGATTAACTTTATTAGACACCAGAAAATGCAAAGCAACATTCAATGAGGCGTCACTTCATACACTGCTATTGCTTCGTGCCTCTCCTTGGTTCCATTAGCAGAGACCCTCTACTAGAACAAAGCAGTTGGCAGTCCTGCACTATGGCGGCAGCCATTGTGTCAATCTGTCTCACTGAGCATCTCCCACTTTGTTGCTGGTCTTCTAGTTCACTAAGCATGATGTCCTTCTCCAGTGACTGGTCTTTCCTAATAACATGTCCAAAGCTGGTGAGATAAGGCGCCTCTATTGTTGCTTCTGAAGAGTATTCTGCCTGTTCTCTCAGGACAGATTTTTCCATTGTTCAAGCAGTCTGTGGTATGATTGATACAAAGGAGTAGCCCCCGACACTGGAATTGCTCCTGGCAGAGCAGAGCTTTCAGAGTAGCATTTTCCCTGTTAGGCAAGCCTCCAGCAACTCACTCTGACTGATTGCACCCTGTGATGTCACCTGGGTAGGTTCTCTCTGGGCACAGTGAAATTTTTTGTAAACGCAGTTTTGCTCAAGCCTCATTTATTTTTTGGTGATGCCCAATTTAAGAGAACAGTGTGTGACTGTGAAATTTGTTTCCTGCTTGGGGAAAATGCCGCAGAAGCTGTTGTGATGTTGAACACAGCTTACAAGGACAGAGTCATGGGGAAAACTCAATTGTACGAGTGGTTTTCTCATTTCAAAAAAGGTGAAATGTCAATTGGTGACAAAGCTTGTTCGGAACAGATGAAAACGTCAGCTCGTAGTGCATGTGGAGTTAATTCCACCCGGTCAGACTGTTAATCAAGCTTCCTACTGACAGCTACTGAAAAGATTGCATAATAATGTGTGACAAAAAAGGCCTGGTTTATGGCAGATGGGGGACTAGTTTTGCCACCACAACAAAGCACCTGCTCACACAGCCGTCTCCAGGCGTCAGTCTTTGGCAAAAAAATGTCGGGCCTCTCTTGCCCCTTGCACATCACTCACCTGACCTCACTCTGTGTGGCTTTTTTGTTTCTACAAATGAAGAGGGGAAGAAAAGATGGCATAGAAGAGGTGAGGAAAAACATGAGACAGGTACTGTCAGTCATCCACACAGATGTATTTGAAAAATGTTTCCAAGAACAAAATCTCAGTTTTAACAAATGTGTTAAGTGTAATGGAGAGAATTTTGAAGGCAATAAGGTTGTTTTGTTTTAAAAAATAATTTAGAGTTTTGAAAGAAATCCCATTTTTCTAGTGTACCGACCGCCTCATCTTCTTGGCTAACATCTTAATTCAAATCCATCCACCTGTCTAAAGACTTGTTTTCCCTTATCCTTATCTAGCTGCCACAGGTATGTAAATTAATCTATGATATTATGGCTTTGGTCAAGCTCATTTTAGTCCTCAAAGTGGCCTCTTTGCGTTTTAAACAATTTTAAGAGACCTTTGGCAGCAGCTTTTCCCAATGCAATTTGTTCTTTAATTTATTTAGTGCTGTTTTCCTGCCCACAGATCAGAATCCAAGTAAAATGAATTCCTTGGTAACTTTAAACTGTTTTCTGTTTATCATGATGTTGCTTATTAGTCCCTTTAACAAAAACGGTTTTATTGGAAAATATAATTCATATATCACACAATGAGATATTTCAATCTTATCCAGAAGAGTTGTACCATCATCACCACAATCAATTTATAAAGGAGAGAAATCAAGTAGGACAGGAACTGAGAGGTGTCCATCAGACTTAGTAGCACGAAGATCAGAGGTACAGGGACAGGGAAACAAGCCAGACTGGGGTGGGTTGAAGAGAAGCAGCAGGTAACAACCTGAGGAAGATAAATGTACTCAAAACAACAGCATAGCATCACCAACTCATACCAAAACAGCTCTAAGTAACAATAGCACTGGCAGGCTTAAAGGTATCAGTCCCTTTTTGAAGACATTTGTTTTCTTTTTTTTAAATCATTTTATTGGGGGCTCATACAGTTATTATTGCAATACATGCATACATCCATTGGGTCAGGCACATTTCTACATGTGTTGCCATCATTTTCAAAATATTTTCTTTCTACTTGAGCCTTTGGTATCAGCTCCTCATTTTCCCCCTCCCTCCCCAACCCTCTCTCCCTCATGCACCCTTGATAATATAAATTATTATTTGTTCATGTTTTACACTGATCGATGTTTCTATTCACCCACTTTTCTGTTGTCCATCCCCCTGGGAGGGAGTTATAGGTAGATCATTGTGATTGGTTCCCCTTTCTCCCCCCACTCCCCACCTTACCCTTACCCTCCTGGTATCACTGCTCTCATGATTGGTCCTGAAAGGTTTATCTGTTCTGGATTCCCTGTGTTTCCGACTCTTATGTGTACCAATGTACATGCTCTGATCTAGCCAGATTTGTGAGGTAGAATTGAGATCATGATATTGGTGGTTGTGATGGTGGTGGTGCTGGTGGTGGTGGAAGCATTAAAAAACTAGAGGAAAGTTGTGTTTCATCTGTGCTATATTGAACCCTGACTGATTCATCTCTTCCTTGTGACCCTTTGGTAAGGGGATGTCCAATTGTCTACAGATGGGCTTTGGGTCTCCACTCTGCACTCCTCTCTCATTCACATTGAAATGCTTTTTGTTCTGAGTCTTTGATGCCTGATACCCTATCCCATCAACACCTCTTGATGACACAGACTAGTGTGCTTTTTCCAAGTGGACTTTGTTGATTCTCAGCTAGATGGCCACTTGTTTGTCTTCAAGACTCTAAGACTTCAGATGCTATATCTTTTGATAGCTGGGTACCATCAGCTTTCTTCATCACATTTGCTATGTACCCATTTTATCTTCAGTGATCGATCATGTCAGAAAGGTGAGCATCATGGAATGCCAGGTTATTAGAACAAAGTGTCCTTGCTTGGAGGGAGTCTAGAGTAGGGACCCAATGTCCACCTGCTACCTTGATACTTAACATATAAATATATGTACACAGATCTATTTCCCTATTGTTATATATAAATATATTTATATATGTACATGCCTGTATTTAGACCTCTATAAATACCCTTTGTCTCCCAATCCCAAATAGTGGACAGCCCTCCTTCCCTCCCAGAAGAATGCACTACAGAGGACAGCACTGAAGCTACATCTCAGGGAGAATGGTGCATCTTATCAGAGCACACTGGAGCAAATGAAGTGGGAAGGAGAGAGAGTGGAGCACATCCTAGCCCACCAATCACGAGGAAGATATTCCTGCTCAGAGCAGTCAATGCACAGAAAGGACCATAGGGCCAGCCCCACCATGAGACAAGACATCTCTCACTGACCCATATTGCTATGAGGGACAACACTGGAGGCACAGTGTGGGAATTGTGCCCAATCTGACCCCACCACACCGGGGCAAGCTAAGGGCATACAGCAAAGAATCAAGGGAAGTAAATCAATAAAGTCCTTGGGGAATACCAAAAATAGACTTTGGGGCCAGGGCATGGTACCCCATCAGACTCTACTGGAAAACACTCCTAAAGGTCAACAAAAAGACCTGAAACTATTTATAGGCCTTTCTTTTATCTTTTTTTTGGTCATTTTTTTGGTATTGTTATTTTTGTCATTTTGTTTCTTGGTTCTCTTTTGCTGTTTTGTTTTGCTCTGTCTTGTTTTGTGCTCATTATTTTGTCTGTGTCATCTGCATATTAGAGGTTGATCATGATTTTTGCTCCAGTTCTGACACCACCTTCTCCTTCGTGTAGCCCAGTTTTTCAGATTATTTGCTCAGCTGACAGACGCAATCAATATGTGGAATGTATTCAACGCTGACCCATACCTAACTTTGAGTCCTGTTCTGTTCAAATGGCTTTCTCTTGGTCTATGTGTGGGTTCTGCATAAGTGCAGTGAAGTGTCCTGGAGTTCCCCGCCATAATTGGGTATGATCTGCACAGTTGAACGTCTTTTCACAGACACAGGCTCTTCTGGACCCTCTGGTATTCTTTGCTTTCCTTGCTTTCAGCCATGCCCTGTCTGACATCAGTGAGAGTATGTCTCTTTCCTTGTTCTTTTTGGAATATGGCTTGGATGTCCATTAGCTCTCTGTCAATATACTGCTCCAGTCATCTCTGAATCATCATTTACAAATTTGTGCTTGCATATGATATTAATGGTGCTATGATTTGCTAATTTCATTTGCTCTCCATTCTTTAGAGTGGGAGCAACTATGTGTCTCTTTCACAAGGATGGCTATAAAAAAAAGAGAAGACAGTGAACGTGGAGGAATTCATTTGGAGAACACAAAGCCCTTCAAAAAAACATTCAATGGAAAAGAGAACATGTCTTCAACAAATGGTGGTGGCAAAATTGGATCTCCTTCTGCAGAAGAACGAAACAGGACCCATATCTCACTTCATGTACAAAAGCTAGCTCAAGGTGGATCAAAGACCTAAATATGAATCCTGGAGGTTAAAGATCATTGATAAGAAATTAAGGCTCTATTTATGGTATAAACATATTATCAAATATAAAAGAGGAAATACACACCATAAAAAACAAAACAGATGTCTGGGACCTAGCAAAAAATATATATTTATGTGCATCAAAAAAACTTCGTCAAATGAGTAGAAAGAAAACCTATTGAGTGGAACATTGTTTGTCAATGACAACATGGAAAACTCTATAAAATCGATTTTAAAAAACTGTAATACCTCAATAACAAAAAGTTTAAAACTTGGCAAAGGACATGAGTAGAGAGTGCACCAAAGTTGACATCCAAGTGACTAATAAACATGAAGAAATGATCAGAATCACTAGCCATCTTGAAGATGCACATCAAAATAATGTTGAGAAGCTACCTGACATTGACAGTCAAATTCAAAATAAAGAAAACAAAGAAAAGGAGGAAAGAAGAAAAAAGTTATATATATATATATATATATATATATATATATATATATATATATATATATATATATATATATATTCTTAAGGCTTGTAGTTAAACAAAGGGTCATGAAACAGGGAAGTAACAAAGTCCACATGAAGAAGCATAACAAACCATGTACTCATGAGGTGTCGATGGGAATAGGTATCAAAAATTTAAAAAGCAATCAGATTAATGTAAAAGAGTGTAGACAAAGTGGAGACCCCAAACTCACCTGTAAGACAATTGGACAGTCCTTTAGAGAAGGGCCACACAGAGGGATGAGATATATCCAGGATGTAGTATAGCACTGATGAAACACATAAATATCTTCTAATTCTTTAATATTTCCTCCACTTACTATTATAGTGTTATTTTCACCTCATTAATCTGTAAAACCTATGTATGTTTATTTGTATAATTAAGGTTCTTTGATGTGTGAACTCCAAAATAAAGAACCCTTCAGAAAATAATGGGAGTAATGACTCCCTGAGGGTACAGGAAGAGAGGAGAACTGATGTATTGTATGGTATAAGATATGGGAAAATAATAATAATATAATATAGGCTCCTGGGGACTAGGGTGGGGCAGGGAGGGGACAAAGGGGAGCTGATATCAAAGTGTTCAAAAAGAAAGAAAATGTTTTGAAAATGGTGGCAGCTACTGTACAATTACACTTATTCCAATTGAATGATGGATGGTTATGATATCTGTAAGAGCTCCAATGTAAATTATTTTTTAAAGAAAAGAACAAATGCTACAGAGGCTGCTGAGAAATTGTTGAGACTGTAAGTATGTACAACCACCGAGGAAAGCATTATGATGCTACTTCAAACAATAAGGAATAGTAATCCCATAAGATATCTTCTGGGTATATACCCTCGAGAATAAAGAGTCATAGCACAAATAAGCATATGAGCTCCCATGTTTACTCAGAGCACTATTACCAACAGCAGGAAGATGCTATTGAGCCCATCAGCAAAATAGGTAAAGACACAGTGGTACATACACACAATGGAATATTATATGTCACACAAAAAACCAATTGTGTTCGTCTGGGGTATTTTAGAGAAACAAATCCACCGAAACTCATGTATAATAGAGAGTTTATATAAAGGTTAAGTGTGCATCAAGAAAACATCCCAACCCAGTGCTGCCCAAACGCACAAGTCCAACATTATCCCATATGTCTTCCACCAATCCACAAAGTCCTCCTCTGTCTCAAAAAATACACGTTGAGACTGACTGTAGCAAGAACGCCGAATCAGTGAATGTGTAAGCATCTCAGCGTTGGCAGGGGTCTCCACATGGCTGCTCCAGCACCCAGGGTTGCATCAGGTTAGGTCCATGTGGCTTCTCCTCGGGAATGTCTTGTAGGAAGTGAGCCTTGCCAGGTGAAGCAAGGATCTGGTAAAGACAGCTGCACCCTGGTCCGACCATCACAAAGCAAGACACCAGAGAACTAGAAAGGCGAGGCTCACTGAGTCATTTACCCTCTGCCCTTCAATTAACCCAACATGTGTTTATTGGCCAGGTTGGCACAATAAACTAATTACCTCAACAATGTAGATGCCACTAAGCACTTCATGACAAGGATGATGAACCTTATGCTGATTACAGTTTGTCAATCACGATGAGGCACATATTGTTTCAGGTAACTGTAAAAAAAGGAACAAAAATAAGAGATGTACCTTTGGAAGTTTCAGGGGTAGAGGGAACACCAATGAGGGAAGATGAAGCAATTGGATAAAATTGTATTGACAAATACTAACTTGGGTGAAGGGGAAGACAGTAATTCACACGTGGGAGAAGAGAATCTAAGGAGGGGAGTAGAGGGCTTGATAAGTAGTTTAAATTATTGAATCTAACACTAAAGATCGGAAATGTAAAACTCCCAGTTAATTCATAATTTAAAAACTGTTTTAAAATAGTGGTTGAAACCCTCATATTAAATTTATGTGAGTAGAAATGGCAAAACCACTTGGAAAACCACCAGGAGTTCCTCAAAAGATTAATCAAGGTCCTCTGACTCAGATATTTCACTTCTAGCTATGTAACACAAAGCCATTAAAACATATGCCCACATTAAAGGTAGTTTAAAGTGTGGAAACAACCTGGTGTTTATCAATTGGTCAATTGATAAAGTATGATACATAAGGAGGTCTCTTGATTGAACCCTGGTGGCAGAATTGGTTACACGCTGGGCTGCTAGCTGCAAGGTCAGTCCTTCAAAGGCACCTTCAGCTCTGTGGGGAAAAGATGAGGCTTTCCATTCCAGTAGAGATTTACAATCTCAGAAAACCACAAAGGCCGTTCTACCAGGGCCTATACGGTTGCTGAGTTGGAATCAATGCAATGACAACAAGTGTTTTAACTTTTAAGAGAGCTTCCAAAGTATGTGGCAAAATTCCATTGTGTTTTTATTTCATTTTCCCATGAGTATTTTTGAAACTCCCTCATATCTATATGATGGACATGTCAGGAGAGACCAGTCCCCGGAGAAAGATATCATGCTTGGTGACATAGAGGGGCAGTGAAGAAGAGGAAGGCCCTCGACAAGATGACTGATACAGGGATGGCAAAATAGGCTCAAGTACAGAGCGATGGTGACAATGGCTCAGTGCTTTGTCCTTTATGCATAAGGTCAGGATGGGTCAAAAATGACTACATGGCACCCAACAACATCAAAAACAGCATATCTGTACAATGGAATAGTATTTTAACAATGAAAGTTGGGTATGCATTGGGTTGTTGACCTGCTGAAATCAGCAGCTGCTCCTTGTGAGAATTATGATATTTTTCATTCCTACAAAAATGGACAGTTCTGGTCACTGATAGTGGGCAGTTCTACTCTGTACTATAGGGTTGCTGTGATAGATAGGTTTATTGTGCCAACCTGGCCAATGAGAACATGTGGGATTAGTAAAGTCACAGTTTGATTGGAGGGCAAAGAGATAAATGGCTCAGCAAATCCCACCCCTCTTTCTCTTGCTGTTTGGTGATAGGACCAGCATGCTGCTTGTGAGCGACACTACCTGTGGAACAGCCAACCCATGGATCGTGTGGCCAGAGCTAGAAGTTCCTTCAAGACCTGCGTTGCCACACTGCTGTTATACATCACTTGAGCTTAAGGCTGTTGGATCCTGCTGTCTTGATTGCTTGAGTTCATTATCACAGCCAGGCCTGCTTCGGTAAGCTCCTGAGTTGTTAACTGTTGGTGACCTGCCCTGCTGTTTTCTGCCTGTAGCTGGACTGCCTCCCTTGCCCTAGAGAAGACTAAGCTGTCTGCTTCCTTGACTTTGGACCCTCGTGAGTTGAAGGATTTAAAGTATACTAATTGTTCCATGGAAGTGAGTTGTACTGAGCCCTCTGCAAGGCCGTGTGGACTAATTAGCTGTAATATTCCTTCCTGCTGCATTTATCAAATATCTATATCTAGATATCTAGATAATTATAAGTATCCTTGCTTTGTTTCTCTAGAGAGTCCAAACAGTAAATATGGTCAGAAACAAGTGGCTGGCAGTGAATTTTATTTAGCTTTGGAATGCAATGACATTTGTCAGGGTATGTGGGCTGAATTCATGGCTACATTTTTGGAGTGAAGAAGATGTTCTAAAAGTAATTATAGTGATGTTTCACAACTCAGGGAATATACTAAGACCCACTGAGTTTTACACTTTATAGGAGTTAATGGTATAGTATGGGAAATATAAAATAAAGGTATATTAAAATTATTAAAGCAACAAAAGTGCTAGTATCATAGGATTGGGGGTGTGGGTGGCAGTAAAACAGGCAGAAAGAAAACATCCATATCACTATCACAAGAAAACTCAAGATGTCATCCATTTGCCTAACTTGCAAAATTTCTTTTTCTTGATTCTGTAAGGAATCATTTTGGAATGGATAGAGTCATTTTGGAAAGCAAAATTAATTGACTATTACTGTCACTGAAGAGAAAATAATCAGTATTTCTGTTCTCTACTAGATACAATTCCTTGTATCACCGCCCCTTCCTTCCCTTAGCCCAGGATCAAGCACCTGGTCAACTCTATGACATCTAACATTTAAAAACATACTGAGGTCTAAAGTGTCCTAATCACAAATATTTCCTGAAGCTCAATGACTCCTGGAAAGTTAGTGAACTAGGGCATAGAAGAGAAATTTCTGGGACCTGTGTAGACAGATAACATTGAAACAGATTAGAATTTAGAGCAAAGTGAATAACTTAGTGAGAGAACTTGCCTAAGCGCTATTTATAAAAATCTTGGTTCATTTATTAAAGTTACTATAAAATAACACTGTTTACAAATTACCTCTTGAACCAGAACCAAAGCTTTGTACTTGGCAGAGTTTGGAGAATTTGGTGAAAATTGAGGAAAAATTGAGATACATTCAGAAGAATCAAGTTTGATAGAAGATCAAAAAGGAAAAATGATCTTTCAAAGAAAGTGTAGATAGGAAAATGAGGTGGAACACTGATGTTCAGAAGGGGTATAGAGGGAACACAAATGCAAGAATTAATATTAAATATATACGAGACTAAGCAAAATGAAAGCACTATGAATAAGAATGACTTGAGTTTGTTTTGGATTAGAGAACTATTTAATGTTGAGACAACTGCCCAGAGTGAAAAGAAATGTTTGGGGAAGGATGAAAAAGGAGTTTAGGAAGGCCCAATTTATTGAGTTCTTAAAATATGATCATATTGGAGTGAGTTTCAGAAGCTGTGGTTATTAAAACTACCGACTATTGCTTTTCATTCTAATCCTGCCAAAGCCTGTTAGTGAAAGAGTGTATAGCTTAAACGATTGTACTAGAATTTTGAAAATCCATGAGAATTCATTACATATCCTGAAAAACACAGCAAATTTAACAAAATTTTAAAATTCTGTTTAGCATGATTACTTAATGTTGTTCTCATTTCAAAGAATGCATGAACACTGTACATAGAATTTTAATTAAAAGAAAGGTTAAGAAGTAGTGAAGATTCTAGTAACTTTATGCTATCTATTCACAAATGACTGTCGTTCTCCTGACTCTCCTCCCTATTTACCAGAGTGTAGCAAATGCAGATGATGTGTGAATAGGGTAGCAAAGTTCCACAAAATCCCAATCCAAATATTTAATCATTATTCTTAACAACAATAACAGCAAAGAAAGTTTTCTTCACTTTGCTTAAAGAAAAAGCAAGCAGATGAATTTTGTTTTCTGGATATAGACATTAAAAAGAAAATAAAATTCGGTGGCAAAAGGTGGAAAAAGAGAAACAAAAACACAGGGCAGGGAAGCGGTGTCACGGGAAATAAACTGATATATGAATAATTTTCAAAATTAACCAGAAGGAAATTGCTTACACATTTTTATGAGACAAGGTTAATCTAAAATGACACCAGACCTGGAAAGGTTAGCTGTCACTTTCAATACAGGGGCATACAGTGATCCCCAGCTACCTAAGGCAAGAAGTTGGTGAATTACTTTCTCCAGTTCACATGTTTTCCAGAAAGATCAGCTCAGTGGTGTCTTTGCCTGGCCTGCATTAGGAAGGCTTGCCACTCCCAGGAAGGTTTTGTGAACCTAGCTAGCAGCAGGTCTTGATTGGTCATGGGAGAATCTAGACTAAATGGTATACATTTCCGATGATGTAAAAGTAAATTAGAGAACAGGGCAAGTTATTACACCAGAGAACGTAGGGCAATGGGGAATAATAAAAATCAGGCTACTCTAATTTCCTTTGAACAACTAAATATATACAGGTCATTATTTCCTGTAATCCGCAGGCCTCCCAGCGCAAGTCTCGGCCCAGTGCTAAAGCCTCTGGACAAAAACAACCAAATGCAGTGTGAAGTGCTATTTAAAGAATGGATTAACTACAGTTTACAGATACTGGATTTCTTTCCATAAAGGAATCTTAAATTAGACAACGGAGGAGAAAAACTCACCTTGTTTTGAAAAATTCGGATGTTTTCCCAACAGTAATTTCATTCCAATTCCCTGTAATTGGTTCCTGCACATCGCTGAGATGACTGAGTCACATTCTAACTTCTCTTTGTCGCCCCTGCATCATAAAGGGACTCTAAGTTCTTCCTTGAGTGGGGCTTAGACTCTACTTTACATTATTTCTCTGGAGACCAGAGACTGAGCCTAGCCTCTGATTTTACATATATCCCCAAATTGGTCTAAAATTCAGCATTTATCTATTTTTCATAGGAACAAGGAAATCTCTTGTCTAGATTTAAGTTAGTCTGTGCAAAATTCTTAGAAAATAAGCACTCCAGGGGTCAGCAAAATGCACCTGGATAGTCTGAGAAATCTGCGATCAGGTTCAACACAAAGGCTGGCAGTTCAAACTTACACAGTGGTCCTGCAGGACATAAGCTTGGCGCCTGCTTTCATAAAGACTACAGCTAGGAAACCTTTTTGGGGTAGTTCTATATTATAATACATGGGTTACTGTGAGCCAAGGGTGACTCCAGGCAGCCAGCAGCTAACACAGGGCCAGTGAAAATGAAGGAAATCCTCAGTAAGATGGATTGACAACTGGGGGAATGGCATGGGGCTAACATCTAACCTCCTCCGTCTCACAAGGCAGGATTGTCAAACTCAACATGGGTCCAAGGCTGAGATCAGGACTGGCTCCAACTTCCAACCTCCAAACTTCTTAACCAATTCTTTAACCAGCCATCCCTCAAATGAACTGTGTCTTGGTGGCAATGTTGGGTAAGCATTGAACTGCTGACTCCAAGGTTGCAGAAACATGAGGTTTTCTGCTCCAGTAAATATTTCCAGCCTTGGAAAACCTACATAGGAGTCCTGTGAGTAATAAACAACTCATTGGCAGTGTGATTTCTCTGCTGGGTCCAGGATTCATTGCAATGGCCACAGGAATTCACAGAGCACATTCACAATTATTGGGGAAGTTACCAGGTTACAATTAAGGTTTATTAGGGAAGTTAAGAGGTTATAATCCAGGACACAGTTCTGATCAGGAACGTTTTTACTCAGTCATTCCCACAAGCAGGACTCTCTCAGTCCTTGACTTCTCTGCCCTTCTCAGGCAATGTTACAAAGATGCCTTACACTGCCAATAAATGCACAAAGGGCACACTACTCCACTAATAGCCTCAGCCCAAAGGTACTCAGCTCCCAGGGTAAAGAAACATAACTGCCCCTGATTAAGTGCCTGGAGGCACCCCCCTCCAGAAGGGAACCACCTTCCCAAAGAAGATCCTCTTGGAGCCCCTACTCTGTCTCATGCTTTTGGTGCTGCTGCCAGGTCTCTGCTGCTTCCCTTGCCATCGCCCTGCTTACTAGACCAAGGTTATTCAGTGTGCACGGTCCTTGGGTTCAAAGGATTTACTTCATCCCTGACTTATGGAAGTGAGCCTGCTACACGATGGCTCATTTTATGTCCAGTGAGTTGGAAACATGGACCAAGTTTCAAGTGTTTATTATCAAAATTAACCCTGTTAATAGTCACGCATACCTGAATCTTAGAATTCTATCAGCATCTTGCCACATTTTCTTACCCAGACCCACCAAGAAGCAAGGGCATACACCTAAGCTGTATGATGATATGCTGTACAAAGACAATGGTTAAATGTGTCATATCTAATAAATCACTGAACTGCAACCATATGGGCAAAATCAGGGACTTGAGCATACTCGAAATCATGAAGACAGCAAAGGATCAGGCAATGTTTAATTCTGTTGTGCATAAGGGGATCATAAATAACAGATGCCTTGTTAGGATCTAGTAACAACAATAATAACAACTAGCCATTCAGAAAAGGTTACACCTAGCTCCCATGGCCTTCCATTGTCATGACCATGACAAAGAAATATAAAATCTACCATTGTTTGGGGGCCCACATATCCATTACATCCATATAGACTTATTAAATACATGGAGCTTTGGCCCCCTGATCAAACCATGCATTTAGCATATGTTCTAGATAGATTACCTGGGAGTCTCAGGAAAAATTAAAATGAGTCCATAGGGAGCTGTGAGTACGGACAGAGTTCAGAAATCAAGCTGCAGAGAGGTGGGTAGCTAGGGATAAGTGAAGGGTGGTCTGGTTTGGAAAAGGCAGGATATGGTTTTCTTATGCATGTGCAAACCTGAGGTCATTTACTGAGTATCGTTTGGGCTGGGCAGCATTTCCTTCTCTGTACGACAGCACGTTGAGAAGTGCCTCAACTCCCCCACTTAGGTGCAGGCCCTCTAACCCAGGTGTCGTCATGAGCAACACCCCTTTCATTCTCCAGATTGCTTCCATTTGGATTAAAGAAAAAGAGATATACATGTGTAGTAATGCCCACTCCTTCGATTATGCAGTCTTCCAAAGGGAGCCCTTATCCACGTTCTATTAGAAGAAGATTACCAGGCAGTCCCCGTTGAGGCTTTCACGCAGGGACACTGTTCTCGCCTTCCACGTAGGAATCTGACTTCCAGCCTGGCCAGGGTAGTAATTCGATCATAGCCACTTCCTATCCCTGATAAGGTACAGCAGGGATTTCAGACGAAGGAAGATGAGGAAGAAAGACCTGGTGGTCTCCTTGTGAAAATCTGCCCACCTTATGGATCACAAGTTATTTCTCCTGTCACACATAAGCAATGGGGATCAACGAGAAGGATAAAAAATAGCAGCAACCTTAAAGGAAGTTTTAATAGAGTGTATGAGATGGGAAGTGATGATACCACGGAAGGGGAATGCCAGGTTCCATCAGGTCTGGGTGTGGAGTAGGAGCTGGGTGGCATGAAGGAGGATGGTGTAGAGGATGGTGAGGGCGAGGAAGGCAGAGCATGCCTCTGCCCAAGTGGGATTCAGGCCATCCGTGGTACTGTAAATCTCCTTAATAAAGTAACTCAGAACACCTGAGATGTTTGCATAAACAGATATGTATTTACAATCTCACTGTCAATGAGATGATTCTGACTCATTTTAACCCTGTATAGTCTATGTTATGAGCTTATTTATTTTGCATATCCCCTTAATGAGCTTATTTTAATACATTTAATGTACTTTAATGTATAATTTCTTGAGTATAAATAACTTAGAGAAATTAAATAATATTTGAAAATCAAGCTTTTATTCTGATCTACCGGAGCAAATGTCTTTAGCAACCTTTCCCAGTTTCTTTAGCTTTTCATAATTTTCTGTAATAATGCTTAGCGACGTACAAAGCAGTTTGTCTATAATCCTTGTGGCATAGGCCCCTGATCTCAGAGCCTTTATTAATTGTTATTAATTATTGGTTTAACTGTTCCAATCATATGAACTGGGGTACTAATAGCAATACTTTGACTTCCCCTCATATTATCCCCATCATCTCAGGCAAAACACGACTCATCTCCAGCAGAAAGTGGTACCCTCAAACCATAGGAAGTTGGGGATCTTTATTTATAAAGAAAGAAAGAGTGTTAGAGTTATGATGTCTGGGGGGGGGCAGGGAAGAAAATTAGAACAGAGGGCTCATGCTTACTATTTGGCAATTTGGGAAAGGAGGAAGGACACTTGGATAGAACTGAGTTCTGTGGTAGACACAGGGTGTCTCTGAATAAATAAACCCAAGCCCTCCTTCCAAAGAGAAAAAGGAAAGAAGAGTGAGAATTTTTTTTCTTTCTTCTTTTTGACTTGCTGTTTGGTTCTTTAAAAATATCCGCTCTCCCATAGGTCACTCAGAATTCACTTTTGTCTACATCCTGGACTGCACGTGGGGAGGCCAAAAAAAAAAGACAACAAAAACAAAATGCCTGGGATCTGAAAGAGGACTGCGGCAGGGCATGGGAATTGCAATGTCGTGGTGGTCGCCGCAGCATATTTGGGCTTGTTTTAAAACGAGCAAGCACAGTCGGGCCCTCGGAGCTCTGGCAAATTAGTCCCGCCCTCGGGCTACCTATCACCTCTGCATGCCCGCGAACACCTGTGGGGTTTGCAGCTGGGCGCGAGGGGTTGGCAGGCCCCTCTGTCCGCCACTGCCCGCTTTCTGACTTCCAGTCCTGCTCAGCGACCTCTGCCCCTATCCGGGGTGCTCATGCAGGTCATTTCAATCATTAAATCGTTCAGGGATGCCAGGGCTTTGTGTTGTCAAGAGAAAATCAGGGCGGTGGATTTTTCGTTTACCGAAATCAGGAGTGTTTGGGTTTAATTAGATTAGCTAGTGCCTGTTCATTAATTTTCCCAATCAGAGGGAGACATGTTTGCAGGGAAGATTGGCAATGGGTTAAAGTGGTTATGAAAGCAGGGCCTTTCCAAGGAAAGGGATCCGAACTCTGACAACATCAGATGTCTGAAATTTCAATCAAGCACCCGGGGTGCCAGCGGCAGCCTTGCTCTACAAAATGAGAAGGCTCCTGCCCCTCTTCTGGAGTCCCAGGTTGCTCTAGGGGCCAGGCTAAGCCATTGAATGCCAGCTCCGAATATGCTGATTTGCCCATGCCAGGGAAATAAACTGCTCCCTCTGAACTCCAAGTAATTGGTTGATGTACCACTTTTTTAAAGTCTCTTACATCCTCACTTACTACTGTTAAGTAAAGCGTTACCACCTCCCCACTACAAGGGGAGGGGAAGCAATATAACAGACTTAGAGGAACTAGCAAATTGACCATTTTTGCTACTTTAGCAAAAATGTTAATACTTCAAGTTTTTGTTAGGGATGGCTTGGAAATTTTGCTTATTTTTCCCCTTTGGAGACTTTAATGTATACCCTAATGCCCCCTTTCATTATCGGTCTGGCCTTATTCCCAGCTCTTCCCTGCTGACTCTGGACCTATCCTGGTTATTTTGTGGTGGTGGCTGGCTCGTGGTCATTTAGACAAGTTTGTGGCTTATAAGTGTATCAAATTAGATGCTACAGTCTCCCAGGTCCCCTCCCTAGTCTCTGACACAATTTTTCTTGCTCACAAATCCTCACTCGCCTCCCAATACTTTTATCACCTATTTGCTTTATGAATGTGTGAAAATCCCAATGCCTACATCTACTCACAATGAAATGGCCAAATCTAGTAATTCAAGGGGGCCTTCCTAAACATAAAAAAAGAGAGAAAGATAAAAACTTGAGGATGCAATTCATTGGTGAATAGTCTTGATGTTTAAATTTGAATTTTTATGCCGTTTTTAATAGTTGAACATTCAAGTAGAGACAACCACAAAGAATGTCTGTGATATTTTTCATGTTCATCCATGCAAGAATTCATCTTGATTAGCTCTTATCTTTTGGGAAGGGAGCCCTGATGGCGTATCGGTTATGCATTGGACTGTGAACCCAAAGGTCAACAGAAGCCATGAGCTGCTCCCTGTGAGAAAGATGGGATTTTCTATTCCCATAAACAGCCACAGTCTTGGGAGCTCACAGGGGGCAGTTCTACCCGGGCCTACAGGGTTGCTATGAGGCGGCATCCACGAAATGGCAGGAGTGAAAGAGGCCCAAGGATGAACAATTGACCCAGGAAACAGAGCAATTATGAGGGGATTTGTGTTCCAATTTTGAGAAGGAGAAGTTGTCTTTTACCACGGGGTAAATGTGGAAAATAAGTGGTATCTCTTACGCACTCTTGAGAATTATGTAATAAAGAGTTAAGAAAATAGAGTTTGGAGAAAGATTAAATCTGAGTTTCAATCTTAATCTCGCCTCTTTTTAGCTGTAGAATTTGGGGCAAGCTCCCTAAGGTCTATGACCATTTATTCATTTGTAAAATGGACCGGATAAAATCTCCACCTCGGTGTTATTGAAGAATTAATTATTAATATGTAGAAAAGTGTTTGTCATAAAGTAATAAATGTTAACTCTTGTTATTGGAGCACCTCGAGTTGATTTCTAATGTAACACCGAAGACTCTGATTTATAAATTTTAATTACCTGCCTTTATTCTTTTGTAAACTCTTTAAGAATCAAGACTTAAATCCTTTTCATCTCTGAGTCCCTGACTGTGGTAGGCTGAGTTTCTAGAGAAACAACAACAATAACAAAATAGTGACGCTCATGTATGTATAAGATAGAATAGTATCTAATGAAAGAATTTATATCAAGAGAGCAGCCCAGCTCAAGTTCATGGCTCAGATACTAGCTGGAGACTTTCAGACTCATGCAGCTGCAGCAGGAAGGTGAAGCAGGAAGCTGGGAGATTACAGGCAGGTGGGTGTAGAGTCATGTGGCTCCAAGAGCAGCCATGGCTCCCGTGGGCCACTAACCCCAAAGCCACATGCATAAGCCAGGCAAGAGGGAAGGCAAAAAGGACAAGCGATACGTCAGTCCTTTAATATTTCTATATTAAAAACACCCCCATACCCTGAAGGCATCATCAGGCTGTAGGCTGATCAATAGGGTTGACTACAACCCTACTTTCACCCAGGCACATCAAGTTGGCACAAAACCTAACCAGCACACTATATACCACCTCATTGCTTGGTACAAGCCTTTTCAAGAAATTCTCCACAGGAGACAGATAAGGACATTTTCTTCCATAAATATTTACTCTCAGAACCCTATGGAGTAGTTCTACTCTTACATATAGAGTCACTCTCATGCAGAATTAACTCAATGGCTGTTGGTTTCTTGCTTTGCTTTGGTTTAACTGGATAGGTGAAAGAATTTATAGCTAAAAAATGGATAGATGGTAGGTAGATAGATAGATGATTGTTGGGTGAACAAATGAGTGGGTGGGTAGAAGAGAAACAGATGTACCAATGACCAACCCCATCAGAGTTTGTCCTAAGTGATTATTTTGAGATCATGATGGGTTTCTTTAATGATATCTCCCTTTCTATTAATTCTTTCAGCTATTCAAATTGTGCAACCTTTCAAAGTTTGGACATACTCCAAGCCTTGCTTTTTCTCTGCCTTTCTATCACAATTACACTCTTTTTATTTCTTCTAAGTTACTGATTATCTAGCTTGATCAGGAAATGAAAGGGGCTTTCTATGTGTGCGGCAATGTTTAGATTGCTTGTTTATTTTATCAATGTTTCTTCTTTCTTCTTCTTTTTGCCCTCACTGCTTCGTTGCAAGGAAGTGACTAATATGGGAGTATCTGCAAGGCTACTGGCAAAATATGTTCTGTAGGAGGCTTTTGGACTTCCTTTAAATTATGACCCATAAACATCTTTCTTTTCTACCTGGGGCTACAGCTGACCCAGACGGCATTTTGTTCCAATCCTTGAACAGCTAAATAAACTCATTTTGGGTGAAAGGTGGGGAGTGAATTTTGAAAGTCTAAGAAGCCACCAGGAAGCCCCCTTGAGCAGATGCTGAAGTACAGTTTAGAGACAGGTTTAACACGTGTGGTTTAGCCTCCTTCCTCCACCCCCAGGGGAAGTGAAGCCAGCATGTTAACATGAAATATTTAAGTCTCATATTTTCCAGGTGTACACAGGCCAAATCTAACAATGATGCTGGCAGCGTCTCAGGGTTGCAAAATCATGGAGAAAATTGCAAATGAATGGCTCTATGACTATGTTAAGAAAATCCCTATTTCCACTTAGTCTTTCAAAGGTAATAATTCAATATCAGTAGGAGGTCAAAGTGGAATTTGGACAAGTGTCAATATCTTTCCAAGGCAGCGGGTATAAAAGGAAGACATCCGAAAAGGGAAACTATACCAGCTGAAAACAGTTTTCCTCAAACATTTGAAAGTTAATATTAATGATGTTCGAACATTTGTAGGACAGGCTGGAAATAAATGACCAGTTCTATTTTTCTATGGCCTGTTAGGAACTGTCTTAGTTGATCTAGGGCTCCCGTAACCAAGAAATTACCATAGTGGGTGACTTTGAAGAACAGAGACTTATTTTCTCACAGTTTTGGAGGTTGTAAGGCAAGATCAAGGTCTATTCCTTATGTGGGCTTTTCACCCAGTTTCTGCTGTTGGCCTGAAAACCACGGCACTCCGTTGCTCGTAATTGAGTCCTCCTGTTGCCTCTTCCTTTTGGACATATATCTGTATCTATTCTGCTCTGTTTATAGTACACCACTAAGAACCTATTAGGTTTAGGGTTTATCCTACCCTTTTATGATCTCATTAACATAATAGAATAGAACTCTTATTTCCAAATTGGGTCACAGTTCTAGGTACAGGGATTCGGGTTTCAACATAAATATTGAGAGGACATAGTTCACCCTGTAATAGGAACCAAGGACACATGCAATGCCCGGTTGAAAAAGCCCTCAAGCCACATAGCAACAGGAAGGGGGAAACTACAGCAGGATCTCCCTAGGATCTTCTCTTCTCATGGTAAAAACCTCCCCTCATTATGGGTGGGTGCTCTGGAAGAAATTAGTGGAAAGGATGTCAAGGAGACAAAAAAAATAGTTTTGAAATTACCCATAATAAAAAGGCAAGGGCTAGATGGGAATGGAATGCTAGCATAGGAGATATTAAAGAAACTATCACTGAGGTGAGAGAACGTTCCCGGAATGGAATAATTACACAGAGGACAGAAAGAATGGTGAGGCAGAAGGAAATGAAACAAGAGAGGACACGAGGAAGGATATATTTATTATCGATTTATTATCATTTGGGCAGAAATGGCTATCTGTTTATCATTCCAACAACCCTCTAATAATCTCTCTTTGCTCCGTATTTCACAAAGGAGTAAATACAGATCCAGGATTCCAGTGTAGGTCATCTGATTGCAGATGTTTTCTCTTTACTCTTGTGTTCTGTACTTCCCCCCATCACCCCCACCCACTATTGTCAGCGTCTCAGTAGGACCTTTGATTTGGCTGTAATATATCCCTTAGTTTTCTAGGTAAAGGTGTAAATTCCAAAGGGAGTAGCCAAATAGGGTGAAAAGAAAGATGTCCTGGAGGTTTAAGGGTAACTTAGATCCAGTAGAAACATTGTCACTAACTAACTGTGTGATTTTGACCATTAGTCTAGGGTCCTTTCTGCCTCATCTGTGAAATGAGGGGCTTGGGACTTAATGTTGTCTGAAGGTAGCTTTTTGTGTCTCTAATATTCTGTGGTTCAGTTGAACTAAATACAAGTGGAAGTAGCTATAGGAGGACTGGGATTCTAGAAATACTACATAAATATATTCCCAAGCAAGTTAGAGTTATTAAGGTCAACAAGAGAAATGTTTTAAATATACATGGCATTGAGAATACCATGCTATTAGAGAACAAAACAAAAAATATGATCTGAGATTATTGAACAAATGTGAAATTCAGAAAACAGACATTACAAAAATTTTTGGAAAGTATTAGAAGGGAAGAAAGGAGGGAAGCCGGTAGGGAAAGTTTGAATCAAAGTCCCCCTCCCCCTTTGGGGAAACAGCTGCACTGTTGATGTTTCTTTCCTCATAACAGAATTGTGGACTTAGTTCAAAATATGTAACCACTTGTAACATAGTTTTTCACTGGTTCCAAAGGGTAGATCATTCCCTAACTATATGGTTCCGTGTTTTTATTTTATCTTACAAATTGCTCTGCTAAGCTTACATGGTAGCAACTAGTCTATAGTCAACTGAGACACTTCTAGAATAAATTATTGCAAGTTATGATCAGATCCTGCTTAATATCAGACCTCAAATCTTTAATACATCTACAAATCTTTAAGTTATTGTGGAAACCTTTATTTCAAAATGATCAAATTATGAAGCGATAGTTTCTCTAGAGTAGTATATCTAGGTCAATACACTTTAGAAGGCAGTGTTTCCTCATCTCTGGCACTCTTCTCCAGGGACTTCTCCCTCCTTTTAAAAAATCCAAAGTTTGTGAAACACAGTTAGTGAAAATGAGCAAAATGATGGGTGAGATGTTTCAGGGCCATGGCTGCATCAAATGGCTTGATTCATAGGCATGCTTGTGAGGATGGTACAGGGCCAGCCTGTAGTCTATTCTGTCATATGACGGGGTGTTCTGCATGGAACCTATGTGCAGTGGACGTAGGTTCAGGTAAACTTGTGCACTGCTGTAATGCTGAATGTGTTTCAATGGAGCGTTCGTCCAGAACCAGGACACATTGTGCCTAAGCTTGTTGGGGGCTGACTCGGTGACAGTCAGCAACAACCCCTAACTTAAAAAACTGTTATCTAAAGGAAATAAGAAATTATTTCAGAAAATGATTTTTAAATTACATGTCATTTAAATATTACCCATATTCCTATGAAACCATCACAAACTCTTCAATTAGAAATACAAATGGGTATAGACATTTAGGGATGGAAGAAGATGGTGGTGTCCAGTTTGATTTACCCACCTGGAGATCCTGCTACCAAACCAGAAAATTGCGAAGGAAGTTGAAGGAGACTGAGGGGCAGAGTCCTAAAATTAGAATCAGGGTACTAGGGTCTGTCCTGAATCCCAATTCTTTTGATTTTAACTCACAAAGCAAATCGAGAATGCACTGAATCACTCTAGGTTCGGGGGGCTGGACACATGGGCTCTGGCAAGCAGCTACCAGCACCCTAGTTTGGCAGTGAGTAGCCCTTTCCCCAGGCTGCTGCCTAAAGGGGTCATAATCCCAGACTCAAGGAGAACCTCTTAAAGCTAGTCACTGGACCCCACACCAGAGCTCCCCACGTCCGAGCTGTCTTGAGCTCATAGCCTGGGGCTCGGGGTCAGTGTGGGTAGCCATAGATTTGGAGAAATTAAAAAGACATAAGGAAATTTACCTGTGTCAGATTGCTCTGTGGCAGAACATAAGCAGGAAGCCAAAGCCCAGGAGGTGAATTCAGTTCCAGCTGGTCAAGAAGAAAACAACCTCTCTGATAAGCTGGATCTCCTCCTCTGGAGGTCAGCGTGACAACCCGGAAATCAGGGCACCCCGTAAACCCAATATAAAAAAGATTTTAAAATTTCTGCAAATCCCAGGCTCATTATTTAACTCCAAGACAACTGGTAGAACATGTGCTTTAACATACATGAGCATAATAAGGGGGCCGTGCTAGGAATACCCGAAGTTAGCTACAGAGCCCAGAGGTTTTCAATTTAACAAAGACCCCCAGGGGCAAGCCTCAGATTCAGAATAACTTAATTCCATTAAGCTGGACAAGGCGAAAAAACAAACTGAGCTATTAGGGCATCAGCGGCTATGGCACAAGCTAAGGCAGCTCTGCAAGCCCAACAGGGGAGCTACTGTCTGCCCTCAGTGATCCTACACCCAGCTGGGGAGGTCCTGCCTGTCCTGGGGGCCTATGCATGGCTGAGGGAAGTCCCTCCCCAACTCCAACCCACTGCAGTATAGCATATGGCACAAAGAAACTATACCAGTGGTCCCAGCACTCAACACCACTGCGGGAACCGCTGCCTGGCCTCTGCTGTGACCTTGCCTCTGAGGGTAATTCCTCCCAGCATCTGTGGGATCCTGCACCAAGGGGGCAAAACACCCTGCTTCCTTGAGGCAGGGTTGAACTCCTGCAGCCCCATGGTCAGGTGATCAAGCCTCAGTTATCTCCTTACCTACAATTCTTTCTTTTTCTCTCTTTCTTCTCTCTCCCTTACTGCAATTGCTCTCAACAGGCCCGGTTTTGTTTCTTTCTCTTTTTCTTTCTTATTTCTTCTTTTCCTCTGTTTCCTTTCTCTCCCTCTCTTTCCTTTCATACATCACAGCTGGCTTCTGGGCCGCTACCCTCCGTCTAGGGCACCTCCACCCAAACAGCAGGGGGAACTCCAGCCTGCCCTCTGTGGGAGCGCTGCACACCACACAAGGCAGCTGTGACAGCCCTCTACAGCGCTCCATGCTGCTGAGGAACCCTCAGCCTGCCCCCTACAGTGAGCTGGCCGACTAGGGCAATTCTGCCCAACACCGGTGGGAGCCTGCACTAAAATGGCACCCCAAGCTGCCACCTTGGGGCAGGGTTTAAACCCCTCCAGGCCCATGTTCAGGTGATCAGGGATAAGCTATCTCTTTACTGTTAATTTTTTCTTCTCTCTTTCCCACCACAGCCAATCTTAGCAAAAAACAAAGTGTGTTTTCCCAGCCCTTCTTTTTCTTTCTTTTCCTTTCTTTCACTCTTTCGTCTTCTTTTTTCTTCTTTTCTGTTTCTCTCCCTGTCTTTCCTTCCACATGTGATTACTGGTTTCCAGCCCCATACACTCTGACTAGGGCTACTCTGCCCACCCAGTGGGGAGAGCTACAGCCCCCCCACCTGTGACAGTGCTGCACACGTCATGAAGCAGTGTTACACACGGCACAGCCCAGGGCTCAGCTATCACTTTATCTATTCTTTCTCTTGTTCTTTTTTCTTTTCTTCTCTTCTTCTAGCTCTTCTCTTTCCTGCCAGTCTCAGCAGATTCAATTTTTTTCTTTTGTTGTTTCCTTTATTTTGACTCTTTGTTTTGTCTTTGCATTTTTCTGTGTATGTGTGTTAGATTTTTTATTTTTGCCCTTGTCTTTATTTTCTCCTTTTCTTCTTTTTCTTCTCTTCTCCAACTCTTTCCTTTTACAAGCCACTACTGGCCTCCAGGCCACTCCTTTCCACCTAGGGCAACTCTGACACCCAGTTGTGGGAGTGCCCACGTGCACTTGTTGGCTTTACCTGCAGGTGGGGAAATCACATCTATCCTTCACCATACCCTAAGCAAATGGGGGATCTCACTTTCAAATGGCCGGGAGAACTCCTACCTATACCCCAAGGTGCTACAAGTGACTGGGGGGAAATCCTGCCCACCATCTGTGGTCTCCACACTGCTGCAGGAATATCCACCCAACCTCCATGGTGATCCCTCCAACTAGAGTAATTCCACCTGCCACCTACTGTACTCTACACCAAGGAGGGTACACCGACATGCCCTCCACTGCACTCCAGTTGCAGAGGAAACACCACATGCCATCTGAGGCACTCCAAGCCCAGTGAGACACACCATTATGGCTTACTGGGAGATCGGCCAGTGAAATGCAATTCCTCATGGGACAACAACCAACCGATGGTGTCCAACTCACATTCCAAATAATGGAATTCTGGTTGGCTATCCAACCACTATCCAACTCACATTCCAAATAATGAAATACTGGTTGGTTAGGGTAAGAGTTAAACTACAGGAAGACAAAGTGATAGCCTTACCTCGCATACGAGTTTCCCAAGAAAGAGCCGAGTTCTCTTCGATTCAGGAGGATGACACTGGGCTCTTATAAAACAGCATACAAACAGCAAACATTCCTAAGAGCCTCAACAAAAAAGCAGGAGAAACAGTAGACAATGCCTGGAGAAGTCATGAACCTGGTGATGTGCATAGAAGAAGCAGACATTGACCTGCCACCGAAAAAAAATTTCAGAATGCTGCCTGGCGTCATATGGGATATGAGAGAAGCAACATAGAAAAAGGAGGAAGTAATAAAGGAGATAATGGCAACATACCAAAGGGAAATCCAAGAACTAAGGGACCAAAAAACAAAGTCCAGTAGCAAATTACAGACTTTTCCAAGAGACTTGAGGAGGCAGAGAATCACACCAGTGACCTAGAGGATAACCAGGCAGACATCAACAAACTGGAAAAGCAGTCAAATAAGATAATCTGAAAAGCTAAAGAAAACCTGAGAGCCAGCTTAATAAATGAAAATCAGGCAACCATTCAAGAGCTGGAAGAACACAAGCCAGACTAATATCCCAAGAAGAAGTCAACACAACACTTAATAGTTAAATTATCCAACTATGAGGAAAAGGAGAAAATCATTAGAGCAGCTGGGGAAATACAAATAGTCATTTATAAAGATACCCAAATAAGAATACTTTCAGACTTATCAGCAGACACGATGAAGAAGAGGGAGTGAAGTAACATATTCCAAAAATTCAAGGAAAATAATGCATATCTAAGAATACTATACCTGGCCAAATTATCTATTAAGGTAGATGGAGAAGTAGGAGTCTTCCCAGACAATGATCAACTCAAAGAACACATAAAAAGAAACCCACCCCTAGAAAAGAGCCTTGCCAACCTAGTATGGGCAGAAGATCAACACTTACTGACTGAAAATAGGAGATCGTCATATAGACTAACTCTGCCCAGCGGATGACAAAGAGAAACAGCCCCAAAGATAGCAGTAGCTCAATAGTGGAAAGAAGGCAACCAGGAAACACACATACAGACACAACACAAACAGATAAGAAAGGTAGGTAGGAAGACACCCAAGACAAAAGGTACAAGATGACATCACAGAGTCCACAGATGGATATAATAACTCTGGATATCAATGAACTGAACTCAGGCATTAGAAGGCAGAGGTTAACAGATGGACTCAGAAAACATAACCCACTGATCTGCTGCCTACAGGAAACACATCTCAAGCTTGCAGACAAGAACAGGTAGAGAATTAAAGGATAGAGAAAAATATACCAAATAAACAGCTATGCAAAAAAAGCAGGGGTAGAAATCTTAATCTCTGATAAAATTGATCTAAAAGTACAAGCCATAACAAGAGACAAGGAGTGGCACGATATAATGCTAAAGGGAGTCATAGACCAAGAATCAATGAGGATAATAAATATATACGTGTCCAACGAGAGACCCACGGAATTCTTGAACCAAACACTCCAAAAGATGTAAAAAGAAATTACAGGCTCAACAATGATAGTACACAATTGAACACACCACTCTCTGAAAAAGACAGATCACAGGGAAAGAAAACAGGGAGGCTACAGTTCTAAACAGCACAATTGGATGACTTCACCTGATAGATATTTTCAGAGCTTTCCACCCAAATGCAAAAAATTTTCAAGTCGACATGGCACATTCTTGAAGATAGACCACATGCTGGGACAAAAGTCTAACCTGAGTAAATTCAAGCACAGAGAGATTATACAGACATCTTTCTCTGACCACTGTGCCATAAGGATGGAAATCAACCATAGGATGATGAAGAAAACAAGGGCAAACAACCTGAAGATGAATAACTAACTATTGAAAAAGCAGCGGGTATTGGCCCAGATGAGAGATGAAATAAGGAAGTTTCTAGAAGTAAATGAGATTGAAAATGCGACGTTCCAAAACCTTTGAGACACAGCAAAGGCATTCATCAGAGGAAGTTGATAGCAATACATGCACACATAAAAAAGGAAGAGAGACTTATGGTTGATCGCCTGCACAAAACTTATACATTTTGGAGCTTAGTCCACAGAACAATCCTACTAATAGCAATAGGAAAGAAATAATAAAAATCAGAGCTGAGATACAGGAGAGGGAAAACAAGTAAACAATGGAAAAAATAATGTACCTGAAAGTTGGTTCTTTGAAAGGATTAACAGAATTGATAGACCACTGTAAAAACTAAACAAATAAAGTAAGGGATAAATTTCAATAACAAGGATAGGGGAAGAAACAGGGGACATTACAACGGACCCTAATGAAATCAAAATTATAATTACACAATACTATGAAGCCCTGTACTCTAATGAATTGAACAACTTGGAAGACATGGACAAATACTTGGTAAAACAATCCCTCCCTAGACTATCCCAGATGGACATTAAGAACCTCAACAGACCGAGTGCAATATAAGTAATAGACAAGGTTATCAAGGGATTACCACCAAAAAAAAAAAAAATCCCCCTTGGCCAGGTGACTTCACAGAAGAATTCTACCAAGCATTCAGGGAAGAACTAACATCCATCCTACACAAACTCTTCCAGAACATAGAAAAGATGGAAAACTCCCAAACTCTTTCTATGAAGGCATTATAACCCTGATACCTAAATTGTTCAAGGATCACATAAGAATTGAGAACTACAGACCAATATCCCTAATTAACATCGATATAAAAATTCTTAACAAAATGCTGGCCAATAGAATACAAAAGCATATAAAAAAAATTCACCATGACCAAGTGGGATTCATACCAGGAATGTAGTGATAGTTCAACATATGAAAGACCATTAGTATTATTCACCACATTGACATGAAATATTATAAGAACCACATGATAATATCAAGAGATTCAGAAAAAGCATTTGGCAACATCCAACACCCATTCCTCTTTAAGACATGCAAGAAGATAGGAATAGAAGGAAAATTCCTCAATATTATACAAGCTACATATGAAACATCAACAGTCAAAAAACAATCCCACTGAAAAATGGGAGTAGACAAGGATGTCCATTGTCCCCACTCCTATTTTAACATCACACTGCAGGTCCTAGCTAACAACATAAGACAAAGAGAAGACATCAAAGGTATTCATCTGGGGAAGGAAGAGGTGAAACTATCATTATTCTCAGACAATATGGTATTATATATAAAAATTCCCCCAAACTCCACAGGCAGAGTTTTCAAAGAGATAGAGGAATATGGCAGAGTAGCAGGATGCAAGATCAACTTATAGAAGTCTATTGGCCTGCTATACATATCAGACAAGGTCACAGAAGAGGCAATTATAAAGGTAGTACCCTTGACAATAGCCAAGCACAAATTGAAATATCTAGGGATATACCTGACTTAAAAAACAAACTATTTGTCTGAGGAAAACTACAGAACACTATGAACAGAAAGCAAGAGTGACCTCAACAAACGGAAGAATATTCCATGCTCGTGGCTTAGAAGACTCAATATAATAAAGATGTCAGTTCTGCCTAATGCACTATATAAATTTAATGCTATCCTGATACGAATACCATCATCTTTCTTCAAAGAATTGTAGAAAATGATTACCAACTTCATATGGAGAGGGAAGAGGCCCAGGATTAGCAGAGAACTCCACAAGAAGATGAAAAAATTGGGAGAGCTTGCTCTACCTGAGTTTAGCACATATTATCTGGTCACAGTGGTCAAACAGTGCAGCCCTGGTAGAACAACAGATATTCAGACCAATGGAAAAGCACTGAAAACCCAGATATAAAACCATTAGCATACAACAACTGATATTTGATAAGGGCCCCAAAAATATCAAATGGGAAGCAGATGCCCTCTTCAATAATCATGCTGGGAAAAATGGATATCTACCTGCAGAAAAACGAAGACCCTTACCTCACTCTATGCACAAGAATAAACTCAAGGTGGATCACAGACCTTGAGGTAAAACCACAAACTCTTAGGACCATCAATGCGGGAATTGTGACAAAGATGAGAACATTGGCACAGGGAATACACAGACTATTGATAATAGGGAAGAATTCAAATGCAGAGGAGTCACAAACTGACAGGTGGGGTATACTGAAAAGAAATCACCTGTGTACATCAACCGAATTCACCAAGAGAGTAGTAAGAGAGCCCACAGACTGGGAAAATATCTTTAGCAATGACACATGATACAAAGGCCTTATTACTAAAATCTATAATAATTTGAAAGCTTACAATAAGAGAAAAACTAACTGCCCACTGAGGAGGTGTGCAAAGGACCCGAGTAGAAGTTTCACGGGGGTAGAAATCTGAATGGCCAATAAACATATGAGAAAACATTCCCTATCAATCATCATAAGAGAAATTCAAATTAAAACAACCATGAGATACCACCTAACACACTCAAAGCTAGCCCGATTGAAAAAATCAGAAAGTAACAAGTGTTGGAGGGGGTGTGGGTAGATAGGAACTCCCATCCACTGCTAGTAGACCTGTAGGTATGTACAGTCATTATGGAAATGGATTTGGTGATATCTGAAACAGATGGAGATTGAGCTACCACAGGACCCAGCAATCCCCCTACTGGGCATATACCCATAAGAGGCAAGAAACAAACCGTGGCCAGACATCTGTGCTCCAATGTTCATTGCAGCACAGTTCACAATTGCAAGGATTTGGAAACAACCCAAATTTCCATCAACAGACGGATGGATCAAAAAACTGGAGTACATAACATACAGTAGAGTACTACATGTACCTAAAATGCAGTGGTGAACTCATGAAGCACTTTGCTGCATGGGAAGAACTGGAGGAAATCATTCTAAGTGAAGTAAGTCCACTGAGGTAAGCTTAAAGGGGAAGGAGGGGGAAAATGAGGAGCTGATATCAAGGGCTCAAGTAGAAAGCAAATGTTTTGAGAATGATGAGGCAACAAATGTACAAATGTGCTTGACACAATGGATGGATGTATGGAATGTGATAAGAGTTGTACAAGCCTCCAATAAAATGATTTTAAAAAATAGGGCATAGTGGAAAAGCTACTATATACATATATCTGTGGGGTGAGGTCCAGCAACAATGGTAGGGGCCAAATCCAATCCAGGGATGTATACAGCAGCCAACTAAATAAGAGGGGGAAAGAAAGATAGAGAAGAAAAAGACATGTAAGTGGAGGGTAGGGTACAAACGGGTAGGGTACAAACCCTCCCAAGTGGAAGATTGTTTTTCTCTCCACAGGAGAGGGAGAGAAAGACCAACCTGATGTTGGCAAGACATGAACAGAACATACTGGCTTGTACCAGGGAACCAATAGTGAGGTTTGTGGGGCTGGCCCCAATCCCAGTTATGTGAACCGCCCCGCCCCCCCTCAGAAGAATGCACTTCAGAGGACAGCACTAGGGGCTACAGCTTGGTGAGAGGGGTGCATTGGATTAGAGCACATGGGAGAAATGAAAAGGGATGGAGAGGGAGGAGAGGACATCCTGGCCCACCAAGCACTGAGGATGGTGTTCCCACTCAAAGCAGACAACACATGAAAGGACCATAGGGCTGGCCACACCATGGGGTATGGGCATCACTCACTGAACCATAATGCTGTGGGGACAGCACTGGAGACACAGTGCAGGAAACGTGCATGGTCTGGCCCCATCACGCTGGGGTGAGACATTGAGGGCACACAGCAGAGCAGCAGGGGGAGCAGAGTGATGAAATCTGTGGAGAATACCAAAAACAGACTTTGGAGACAGAATGTGGCACCCCATCAGACTCGACTGGAAACACTTGTAAGGGCCAACAAACAGATCTAGCCCTATGTATAGGCTTTTCCATTTATGTCAGTGACTTTTTTTTCTGTTCTTATTGTTATTATTTTTTTGGTTTGGGCTTCCTTTGTTGTTTTGTTTGGCTTTGTCTGTTTTTTTTCCCTTATTAATGTATCTGCATGTCTATCTAGATATGATAGGCAGGATAAATAATTTGGAGTTGAAAAGAATGGGACCAATGGCTCCGGTGGGATACGGGAGAAGGGGAGGTGGGAGAAAGGAAGGAGTAAGGACAGGGAAAACAACCCAGGGACAAAGGAACAAGTGAACTAAAATCAGTGGAAGGAGGGTCGTAGGATGTCTAATGGAGCTTAATCAAGGGCGGGAGCAGTGAGGAATACTAAACCTGTATGAAGGTTGAACATGATAGTGGAACAAGAGGGAAGTAAAAGGAAATAGAGGAAAGAACCAGGAGGCAAAGGACATTTAAGAGGTCCCAAACAGGCATGTACGTATGTAAATATATATAATGAGAGGGGAATAGAAGTATATGTATTTATATCTATATGTTAAGAATTAAGGTTGCAGATGGACATCAGGCCTCGACTCAAGTACTCCCTCAATGCAAGAACACTTTGTTCTAACAATCCCGCATTCTGTGACGCTCACCTTCTCTACACGATAGCTAAAGGCAAAATGGGTGTATAAACAAATGTGGGGAAGAAAGCTGATGGTGCCTGGTTATCAAAAGATATAGAATTTGGGGTCTTAAATGCTTGAAGATAAACAAGTGGTCATCTAACTCAGAAGCAACAAAGTCCACATGGAAGAAGCACACCAGTCTGTGTGATCATGAGGTGCCGATAGGGTCAGGTATCAGGAATCTGAGACTTAGAACAAAATCATACCCAAGATGAAAGGGGGGACACGGGCATGAAATGGAGACCCAATACCTATCTGAAGACAATTGGACATCCCCTCACAGAGGGGTCACAGGGAAGAGATGAACCAGGCAGGTGCAGTATAGCACCGATGAAATACACAACTTTCCTCTAGTTTTTGGTGCTTCCTTCCCCCACTATCAGGACCTCAACTCTACCTAACAAATTGGATTATACCAGAGCATACACACTGCTACAGATAAGAGCCCTCAACACAGGGAATCCAGGATAGATAAACCCCTCAAGGCTAGCAATGAGAGTAGTGATATTGGAGGATTAGGAGAAGGTGGGGGTGGGGGAGGGAAGAGGAATTGATCACAAGGATCAACCTATAACCCACTCCCAGGGGGATAAATAATGGAAAAAGGGGGTGAAGGGTAATGGAAGACGATGTAAGATATGGAAATAATAATCTATAACTTATCAAAGGTTTGTGAGGGAGGGTGGGCAGGAAAGGGAGTGGGAAGAAATGGGGAGCTGATATCAGGGCCTCAATTGGGAAGATAATGCTTTGAAACTGATGATGGGGGCATATGTGCAAATGTGCTTGACACACTGGATGAATGTATGGATTGTGATAAGAGATGTAAGAGCCCCAATAAAAGTATTTTTTAAAATAGACATTAATAAAAAGAAAAGAAATACAAAGGGGATTCACAAAGTTTGTGGAAAAATTAATTTTGTTATTTTGTATTCCAATGTCCCATAAAAGTTGTGAAACCTCCATGTATGTATATACATGTATATGTAAATAGATGATAGATAAATGTACATCTATATAGTATAATAGTAGCTCTGGTGGTGGGGTGGTAAGACATTGGGCTGCAATCCACATGGTTGATTGTTTGAAACCACCAGCAGCTCTGAGGGAGAAACTCTAAGCTTTCCATGCTTGTAAACGGTTACAGTCTCAGAAACTGATAGGAGGTCGCTATGTGTCAGCATTGAATGGATGGCAGTGAGTTTGACATTTGGGTAGGGTATATTTTCCATTGTATCAGTTACTTTTCATTCTAATAGTTTTTTTCCCTTTAAAATACAGGGATCTATATATAACCTCCTCCCCGGAGGATGGACAACAGAAATGTGGGTGAAGGGAGACATTGGAAAGTGTAAGTAATTTATAAATTATCAAGGCTTCATGAGGGAGTGGGGAGGGGGAAGGAGGGGAAAAATGAAGAGCTGATGCCAGGGGCTTAAGTGGAGAGCAATGTTTTGAGAATGATGAGGGCAATGAATGTACAAATGTGCTTTACACAATTGATGGATGTATGGATTGTGATAAGAGCTGTATGAGTCCCCAATAAAATGATTTTTAAAATTCAGATATGACCACATCTCATAAGGAAAGAAAAAATTCTCCAATGGATCATGCCTCTCTTTTCCTATTGTTCTTTTCTGTGCGTGTGAAGAGTGTTTAGCACACTCCTTAAAAATATGGTTCCCTGGTTACCAGCATCAGCAGCACCTGGAAGCATGACAGAAATGCAGATTCTTGGGTCCTGCCATAGCCCGAATGAATCAGAAACTCTAGGGTGTGATCCAACCATCTGCAGTCTAAAATATCCTCCAGGTGACTCTGAGTCACACTAAAGTTGCAGCACTAATGTCTACAATTAGTAAAAAGCATTATCTTAAAGCAATTTTTGCCAACCCCACAAGAATTCATGGAGTGGCTACTAAATGAAAGTCACTGTGGGACAGAATGCAACAATGAAATAAGACCACAGATATTACAACTCCTTCACAAGAGAGGTAGGGAAGGGATGAGGTCAAATAACACAAATGTTAAGTTTAAAATTCACCTTGTCTTGGCTAGAAATACTAATAAACTTCATATACAAGTGTTTAACCCCTGGACCGTATCTCACACCAAGAGCAGGATATTTAAAGGATTCTGTGTCTTTTGTGTTAATGTCACTGATTAGGGACATACCTCAAAAGCACCCAATGTCCCTTAATTGAGAATCAGAAAGAGTAGGGTGCAACTAGCTTTCCACGTGCGCACGCGGTGTGTGTGTAAGAGAGAGCAAGAGTGGGAGCCAGGTTTGTTCAGTCAAATGAACTCTCTCTGAAAGGAGGGAAATCTTTTTGTTATGTTCAACACTTTGCACAAAGTTGATTTAGAGGATGGATGGTGAAGGAAAGAGACCACAGAAAACGATGATGATGCGAAATGTTGGCACGACTGGCAAGAAGAAATGAAGGGAAAATCCTTGGAGATTTATAGCACTGGAACTGGATGGGGTTAAATAGGGAGGAGAAGCTGTCACTCTCTTGAACCCATTCCCAAACTTATGTTATCAGAAAATTACTCAGGAAAATACACTCCAAACTCTTTTTAAGCCATGAAATGATTTAGCTGATACTCTCATAAACTATGTTTATCCATCAATTTATTACTTTTATAAATGTACAACTCATAAAACAGAGACAATAACATTGAAAGGAGAGGAAACATATGTGGAAGCAAAATCCCTAACTTTTTTCCACCTCATACTTCAATCTTGCTCATCTCCCTGTCAGCGTGACTGGTTTAGACTAAAGTAGCTGCACAACTAAGCCAAAGTGGACCTATTCGGGATTTCAGACACACATATAAAGACTGCAGACTTCGATGCTTTCTCAGGGTTTCCCTTTGCTGGATCCTCTATCATCTGAAAGCATAAGATTCGAGTTTCCTCTATTCTCACAAAGCCCATCTCACTAGCGACGCTTCTTCTATCGTCCACATGGCACTCAGTAGCAAAGAGTATGGTGAGCAATGAAAACATTTTGCCTGTAGGTAATGACCCTATCTCCATGAATCACACACCTTGTAAAGAAAACAGGCAATAGATCTGTGAGTTCTTTGAGAAGGGTGGCAAAGGTTGAGGAGAAAAGGCTTTAAAGATTACAAGCAAGCAATGATATGATTTTTGTTCTTAGATGCCTGATAACTGATCCCTTTGGCACCTTTAATCACGCAGGCTGGTGTGCTTCTTCCATGTGGGTGTTGTTGCTTCTGAGCTAGATGGCTGCTTGTGAACCTTCAAGCCTTTAAGACCACAGATGCTATGTCTTTTGATAGCTGGGCAACATCAGTTTTCTTCACCACATTTGCTTATTCACCTGTTTTGTCTTCAGTGATTGTGTCGGGAAGGTGAGCATCAGAGGATGCCAGTTTAATAGAACAAAGTATTCTTGCATTGAGGGAGTACTTAAGTGGAGGCCCACTGTCCATCTGCCACCTTAATACTAAACATATAAATATATGCACATAGATCTATTTCCCCATCATCATATAAAATATATTTGCATATGTACATGCCTTTATTTAGACCTCTGTATATGCCCTTTGCCTCCTAGCTCTTTCCTCTATTTTCTTTGACTTTCCTCTTGTCCCACTATCAGGCTCAGTCTTCATTTAGGTTTCAGTAATTCCTCTTGGTTACATTACCCTTGACCACACTCTACCCAGGCCTCTTATGCCCTCCTCACCACTGATTTGGATCACTTGTTGTTCCCTTGTCCCTGGGTTTGTTAACACCACTAACTTCCCCCGCCCTCTACTTATCAGGCATCAAAGATAAAAAAATCATATCATTGTGTGCTTACCTCCCTGATATGATTGCTGAAGACAAATGGATGCATAAGCAAATGTGGTGAAGAAAGCTGATGGTGCCCAGTTATCAAAAGATATCGCGTCTGGGGTCTTAAAGGCTTGAAGGTAAACAAGCGGCCATCTAGCTCAGAAGCAACAAAGCCCACATGGAAGCATACCAGCCTGTGCAATCACAAGGTGCCAAAGGGATCAGGTATCAGGCATCATCAGAACAAAAAATCATATCATTGCGAATGAGGTGGGAAGTGCAGAGTGGAGACCCAAATCTGTAAGCAATTGGACATCCCCTTACAGAAGGGTCTCAGGGAGGAGAGGAGCCAGTAAGGGTGTCATGTAGCAACAATGAAACACAACTTTTCTCTAGTTCTTAAATGCTTGCCTCTCCCCCTCCCCGGCCCCCCACCCCGCTATCATAATCACGTTCTCCCTTACAAATCTGGCTAGACCAGAGGATGTACACTGGTACAGATAGGAACTAGAAACACAGGGAATCCAGGGCGGATGATCCCTTCAGGACCAGTGTTGAGAGTGGCAATACCCAGAGGGTGGAGGGAGGGAGGGGTGGAAAGGGGGAACCGATTTCAAGGATCTACATATAACCTCCTCCCTGGGGGACGGATAACAGAAAAGTGGGTGAAAGGAGATGTCGGACAGTGTAAGATATGACAAGATAATAATTTATAAATTATCAAGGGTTTATGAGGGACGGGGGAGCAGGGAAGGAGGGGAAAAATGAGGAGCGGATGCCTGGGGCTTAGGTGGGGAGCAACTGTTTTGAGAATGATGAGGACAATGAATGTACAAATGTGCTTTATACACAATGGATGTATGTATGGATTGTGATAAGAGTTGTATGATCCCCTAATAAAATAAACTGATTTAAAAAAAAGACTCTAAGCCATTTACAAGGACAGCTTCAAAAATCAATTCAGTGAGCAGGAGTGCATGGGAAAGCAGATATTTGAAGGACACGTGAGTCACAAGTATTGAAGGAACCTTTGGTAACAGGTTTTTAGATTTCTTTCTTATTTTGTTTTTAAATGATATTTTCATTTATTCATGTTTGCTATGGCGCAGAGATATTAGGGAGGCTGTTGAACAAAGAGGAAGGATAATGACTCGTTAACTCTTGAAGAAGGACCCAGAATCTAGATGCTAGAGAATAGCACACTAACCTGACACTTACGATCATGTCCCAAAGTGAGCAAACCGAAGACGCTCCAAGGTATCTATTTTCAGCGCGAATTCTCTCTCACATTAATCAACTGACTAAGCCATAAGATCTATCTTCCACATGTTCGACTCACTTTGATGTGTCAGATACCATATTTGTTGTGCAGGCATGGCCAAAAGAGACCTTGGGGCATGGGTTGAGTATTGTCCTGCTAACCACAAGATCAATGGTTCAAATCCACCAGCCCTCCTTTGTAAAAAGATGAGGCAATCCACTTTTTTTAAATGATTTACAGTGAGAAGAACCTGATAGAGCAGTTCTACTCTATCCTACAAGGTGACCATGAGTTGGAATCAATTCTATAGCAATGGGTTTGGGGTATGGAGCTGAGATCGGTATTTCTGAAACCTTGAATTCAGCCATCTATTTCCTCGGAATAATTTGAGGGATATATATATATATATATTCTCACATATATGTAAATGGAATATATATATATGAATAAGAATAAGCTACACCTCTATGAAGAATTACAATGGAAAAATAAATCCATGAAAATTCTAATACTGGACTGGCCATACATGTCCTTCAGATAGTTTTTTTGTTTGGAGAAGGAAGTAGGCTAAAGTCCCTGCCAGTGTTTGGGGATCGGAGAGATAAGAGGTGATTCAGTAGACTTTAGCAGTTTCACTGGAGTCATTCCTGATGACTTGTGGCAAGCCCATGTGTGTCAGTGTAGAGCTGGGCTCCACAAGGCTTTCAATGACCACTTTTTTGGAAGTAGATCCACACACAGCCACCCAAAAGAGTACTTTCCACCAAGAAAGTAACAGCCTCTAATAATGTTTTAATCCCTTCCTTAACATTACTGTTGGTGCTGATGATGGAATGTGAACAGGGAGATAAAAAGGAAAGTAGAGAAATTTTTTTAAGCTTGCAGTAACATAATATGCTTTTAAAACTTGCCTGAGAATTACTATGCTGAAAAGTTCATAGGAATATTTAAGAACTGAATCCATATGGATTTAGAAAGTAAAAGAAGAGTCAAATTGCTTTCTAATTATAAAAAAAAAACCCAACTTACTGCCACTGAGCTTATTTCCACTCATGGTGACCCTGTAGGAAAGGGTAGAACTGCACCCCATGAGTTTCTCAGACTGCAACTTTTTACAGAAGTAGACAACCTTGTTTTGCTCTTGAGAAGCAGATTGTGGTTTTGAACTGCTGACCTTGAAATTAGCAGCCCAATGCATTATCACAACACCAGTAGGTCTCTTTTGCCTTTTACAATGATATTAAATTCAAATTGTTTTTACTATCAAAATTTTCCCACTAGAGAGATGTTTTCTCCACAATATGCATATCAGAGAAATATTTTAGAAACCCACTAGAATGATGAAGTTTTCAAATTCCTAATCCTGGGTACAAAACATATTTGGCTCCATTTTAAATTTGGCTCTATTGGTGGCAACTTCTTGCCTCACATATTGAGAATTCTTCAAATAGAATATATGGCCCTCCAAATGTGATTTCTGCTTTTTAGAACACATTATCCGATGACTCTAGTGAGAACAATTAGAGACACTGGATAAATGATGACAAGTCTGATACAAGCTCAAATTAAGATAGAAATTCCACTACATTTGTCCAATAATAATAATAATAATGATAAAACCATTACTAGGAGTTCTCCAGCAGAGGCAGTAGCAAGGAAGGCAAAAAGACTCACTAATATCACTCAGAATCATTTCCCAATTATTTTGGTTTAAAACTCTGACAGGTGCAGTTTGTACTGGTGGGAGTTTATTCATTTAGGAACACTTTGGACAATAAAATGTGACTCTGTGCTTTTCACTTTATTTTTTTTATTTTTGAGGAAATACAAGATAAGGAATGCCCTAGCTTTTGAGCCATTGTTCTGAATGATCGAATTTAGTGGATATTTGTTTTATTTATTCTCATTTTTATTATGCAAAGGTTAACTTGATTTGTGTAGGAAAACTGATGTTCCACTGTTCTTAATCCACTCAAGTAAGGTTTGTACCCTCCTCTTTCACGGGAACCAATGCAGCAGTGATGGGTGAGTGAAAGCAGTAGCTAATTTGGACTGGATAAGCCTGCAGAGAAGTTGTTGCTAATGGTATTTAAGATAGCATGAAGTAAGTCACGAAAGTTTTCTTTATATTTTAAGAGAAGAACCTATGGAAAAATCAAGTCACGGCAGAATAAAGTGAGGCTGAGATAGAGGCAGAGAGGAAAGGAACATACAGCCCCGGAAGCTCTGCAGACCAGTGGTTCTTGAAACCTGCTTGATTCTCCATCTTCAGTCTTTGTTGTTTTTCCTGCTACTTGCCACAGAATGTTATGGTACACCATGATCGGCAGGCCCTAGGTAGTCGATGTCTCTAAGCTTCTGGAGAAGGACAATGGCTTCCCCCCCACCCCATTTTTTAAATTTAAGAAGCCAGTACTAAATGTTTATCTTAGGTAATTCTCTCTTCATATCATTGATCTAACCTTATTATGAAAGAACAGTAGGAAAAACAAAACGATTTTAGAATGGTTAGTGGGAAAAGTTGGAAAATTACAGGATTTAAAACTTCTTAAATTTTTTTACTGGACAAAAAAAAACCCTTATCTACTCTTTTGATATATTGAACAAAACCAGGGAACTCCCCCCTAATTCCAGTGCTTCTAAACGTTTAAAATGATATGGCCTATATCAGAAATGGGAGCAAGCATTCTGTAGGTGTTGCTACACAAAGCGAAAGTCACTGGCACAAAGTGGACTTTGACTGATACGAACCCAGAGTTTGGAGTGGAGCAGGGCTTTCAGTCTCTAAGTCTTTGTAACAGGGGAAGGTGCTCCTCTTTCTCCCGTGGCGCAGCTGCTGGTTTGGGAATGCTGACCGTGCAGTCAGCAGCATGGGAGGTACCCATTAAACCACCGGGTTCATTAAACCACCGGGTTCATTCGGACTCATATCAACCTCACGGGACAAAGTAGGACCCCCAATGGGGTTTCCAGGGTGTGATCTTTTTAGGAGCAGATCGCTAATTCTTTCTTCCACAAGGCCTCTGGGGGGTTTGAAATGGAAACTTTTGGGCAGCAGTTGATCACTTAACTATGGCATTACCAGGCCTCTGTTATAGTGCACATTGAAAACAAAACCAGGTAAGTTACTTCCACGTCAGTTCCAACTCCTGTGATCATATAGCACAGAGCAGACCTATCCTAATGTGCTCCTACGGCTGCAATCTTTACTGAAGCAAACTACACATCTTTCTCCATGGGAGAAGCTGGTAGTTTCAAACTGCTGACCTGTCAATTGGCAGCTAAGTACTTTAGCCATACTTCATATACAGGTTTAAAAGACAAGATTGCTGGTCGCCTAAGGAGGCTGCCAAAGAGTTTAGCTGCTAAAGTCTCATCTGACCACTTTGAAGTCAAGAAGAAAGTTTACTTATCATCTAGTTTACTTATAATGTAAAGCCATTACTAAAGCTAGTTATTCTGAGGATTGATATATTTTCAGAAGGACAAGGAATAAACACATGTCTTGACGGGAAGAGAACTCTTACATATTTCCCTGTCCCACTACATATCAAACTTGAGAGACAGAAAAGAGAATATAATTTTAGTTATCCCAACACACTTGCTTAAGTACAAACAAGTTTGTTCATAAATAAATATCTAATCTGAATATTTCTTTAAAAAATAACTTCATTCTCAACATTAACAAAAGGGGGCCAATGAACTGGGGAAGAGATAGTTCATTTAACAAATAGTGCTGGTAAAATGGATATTTGATTTCAGAAAATGAAACAAGACCCATATCTCTCATCATATTAAATATAACCCTCAAGATTAATCAAATAGATAAATGTAAAACTCAAAACTACAAAGACCACAAAACAAAGAATAAGGACAAATTTAAGAGCCATCCTACAGAGTATTTTGTACCCATTCAAAAGAAAGATGACCCAACAGAATGCTCAAATTACAGATCAATATGACTGAAGTCACATACAACTAAAATTTTGCTGACGATGATCCAACAAAAGTTGCAGCAATACATTTACAGAAAGAGGACATAGGACAGGCATATCACCTTTTTATGAAAGACGTATCTTAGCTGAGGACAGAGAATAGCAGAAAGATGTTTATTTGTGTTTTATCAACTATACAAAGGCATCTGCCTGTGTGGACCATAACAAACTATGGATAACGTTGAGAAGAATGGAAATTCCAGAACACCTAATTGTGCTTAGGTGAAATTTGTACATGGATTGAGAGGCTGTGTGTGAACACAAGGGACTAATACATAGTTTAAAATCATAAAAAGTGTCCCCGGGTTGTATTCTCTCACTATATTTACGCCATCTGTGTGCTAAGCAAATAATGAGGGAAGCTGGGCTGTATAAAGATGAATGCAGCATCTGGATCAGAAGAAGGCTTATTAACAACCTGAAATAAGCAGATAATACAATTTTACTTGCTGAGCATGAGGAGGACTTGAAGCACATGCTGATGAAGACCAACGATTGTTGCCTTCGTTATGGATCACAGCTCAATGTGGAGAACACCAAAATCCTCACAACTGAATCGACAGGTGTGCTAGTGATAGGATCATTTGTCGGTTTGAAGATTAAGAGCGTCAGGGTGGAGTACTGCCTGGCAATCATATCATAGCCAATGAGGCCTCTCTGTAGGCATGGTCTTCCCCTGAGGACTCTGGGAATTGTGGCATTTCCTCTTTGGAGGTGGGATACACTCACTCTCTCTCTGCTCATTCCCTGAGAATCGCTCTACTGACAAGACACATGGCACTTTGCTGATAGACCCTGTGCCCTGGGAACTGGAGGAGCCACGTGGAGACCCCTGCCAGTGCTGCGATGCTTCTACTCCTGGACCCACAAGACTTTGCACCCACTGGTCTGTGACCTTTCTGCATTCAGCATCATTGCATGTGATTTGTGAGTCTGAAGAGGACTTTATAGATTGGTATTGAACATATGGGCTAATATCAGACTAATGGACCTAATCTTGACTGGGCTGGGATGTTTTCTCAACATTCAATTGTTCTTGTATAGAAACCTCTTTCTTATATACATCTGAGTGTGTCTATGAATTTGTTTCTGTAGGCTGCCCAGACTAACACAACAGGTAAGGTGATAAATGGAGAAAAGATGGAGGCTCTCAAGGGTTTCATCTTGACTGGATCCACAATCGATGCTCGTAGAAGCAGTAGTCAAGACATCACAATCTGCTGCACAAGATTCCCTTAGAGCATTGACAACAGGGATGTTACTTTGAGGACTAAGGTGCACCTGATCCAAACCATGCTATTTTCAGTTTCCTCATGAGCATGTGAGTGCTGGACATTGAACAATGAACACCAAATTAGAATGGATGCATTTGAATTCTGCTGCTGGAAAAGAACATTAAAATACCATGAACTGCCAAAGGGACAAGCAAATCTGTCTTGGAAGAAAGAAGGTCACAATGCTCCTTAACAGTGAGGAAGACAAGACTTTGTCTTACATACTTTGGACATATTATCAGGAGAGACCAGTCTCTGGAGCAGGGTATCATGCTTGGTAAACTAGAAGGCCAATGAAAGAGATGAAGTCCCTCAAGTGATGGAATTATAGTGACTGCAAAAAGGGTCTCATATCTGGGAACAGTTGTGAGGATGGCCCAGGACTGGACCGCACTTCATTCTGTTGTGCATAGGGTCATTAAGACTTGATGACACATAACAACAACAACAACAACAACAAGAACAATACATGGCACTTCTATGCTATTAAATATAGCTTAAAACACATCAACGGCAGACAACTCACTAAGCAATTGTAACCTCCTAAAATTAGACTTGCATGTGCATCAAAATACTTCATGAAAGGGTTAAATACAACCTACAGACGGGGGGGGGGGGAATCATATTTCAGCCTCAACATCCAGATCGTATGTCCCAGTTTGTACTCACCTAGCCTTTGTTGTTTATTATCTTCCCGCCACCTAATTTAATATTCCTCTTCCATCTACTCTGAATCTCTGAAAGTTATCGGGAATGTCACCATGTTAACAAGAAGAAGCATCCAATTTAAGATGAGTATCGGCATACACAAATATACACTTGTTACCAAAGACATGCGGCCGGCCAGCCAACAAATGCAGAAGAGATGATCACAGTCATTCACAATTAAAGAGATGCAAATTAAAACCACAGTAAGATAGCATCGCATTTCCACATTAATAACAAAGCTCAGTGAACAAAAAAGAACAAATGATGAAGAGGGTATGGAGATAATGGAATTCTAATACACGGCTGGTGGAAGTCAAATGGTACAACCACTGTGGAAAACAATATGGTGCTTCCTATAAAAAAATGAATAAGAAATACCATACATTCTAGCAACCCCTTTATGTGTATATCTTACAGAAATAAACCGGTGGGCTGAGCATACATGCACATGCTCACCGCAGCATTATTCACTATAGTACACTAATGGAAACAACTTAAATGCCCACCCATGGATGAATGGATAACAAACTATGGTACAGAAGCACACTATATTACTATGTAATGTAAAAGAATACGATGATCTGTGAAACACACATACATAAACCTAGAGGACACAGTATTGAGTGAAATTAGTCAATCACAAAAGGACAAATGCTGTATGAGACCATTAGGTTAAAAAGTCAAGAAAAGGTTTCCACACAGAAAGGAAGGTTCTTTGAATGTTACACAATCAAAGATGAATGAAAACAAATACTCCAAAGAACTGATAGACCATGTGAACCTCAGCCTCCTTGGCCCTGAGACAGGAGGAACTAAATGGTGCCTGGCCTCCCAAATGGACCGTTATATAGGAGAACACACTAGTAGGTTCTGGGTAGAGCGGGCAAATGCAGAACAAACTCCAAAGTATTAAAAAAAAAAAAAAAGACCAGCCTTACTGGCCTTCAAGGATCTGGTTGAATTGCCCAAAACTATAACTGTTACCCATCCTTTAAGACTTGATCTAACCCAACCCCAGGACTCTATTTTCAGTCAAACAACAGAACGTGTTATGAGGTGAACAACAAAACCAGGGAGTAACAGTCCTTAGAACCATCCACCACATGGGATGCAAACACAACCTTTTCCAGGGATAAAACTCAGAAGGGGGAGGGGAAGAAAAGAAGGATTCATGGGAATTAACAACACAGGAACGGGGTGGGAAGAATGGCCTTACATTGTGGAGACTGCAATACATTTCCCAAACAAAATGTGCATGTATTTTTTTCCTTGAAAATCCTTTTTCTCAATGAACTAACACCCAAATATCAAGGAAAAGGTTTTACCAAAGAAAAGTAGATAAAGTCTCGCATTAGGCAAACCAAGGGCACAAGATCTCTTTAAAGTGTTAAAGAGCAAGCATGTCACTTTGAAGGTTGACATTTCTTACCCGTCTCCGATATTTTCAATCAAGGTAAATGCATGCAAAAACCGGGCATTGAATGGGGAAGACTGGTACCTTGGCACATTTGAGTCACGCTGTTGGCAAGTGTCTTGAACATTCCATAGACTGCCAGAAGAATGAACATCTAGAATGCTCCTCACAGGAGAGGACAGTGAGACTTTGTCTCACCCACCTTAGAGATGTGATTTGCAGGGACCAATCTGTGGAAAAGGACTTCGTGCTTGGTGAAGCAGTTAGTGAACTGTGACAAAATCAGGACTTTGTGATGGATTGACAGAAAGTCTGCAGCAATAAAGCTTTAACAGGGCAACTATTGTGATTCGGTCACAGCACCGAGCAGTTTCATTCTGTTGCACAAACGTCACTGTGAGTCAGAGGTGACTCAGTGGCACCCAATAACAATAAACGTCATAGATTTCAATGGTTTAAAAATCGCATTTCTAAAAAGCTTACGATATAAGTCCCACTTACCTTAATGCAAACTCCTATCAAATAGAAATTCAGTTAGAAGACCTCTTAGTTTTCTACGCGAATGGACAAACCTATACAGTTATATTTGAAGGTTCTGACTGGAAGAATGCTTTGCTTGAGGGATCCTGCACATTTCATATGCGGTGCTATAAACAGCAACCAAATAAAAACAGTGCCCTTTTTGTCTGTTCTTTAAGAGCAACATTTTACAAAACCAAAGAACTAAAATAGAAGTAAATTGTGTTCTGGATAATATTATTTGATTAGACTCGGCACTGCTTCAGAAAGTACAGACTTACACTTGCTCCCCCTGGGTCCTCTGTTCTCTGCAGCCAGAGAGTATTAACGAATGCTTCTCAGCTCTGAGTGTCTGAGGATCCACACTTAGATTTTGTTCAGATGCACGATCCGAGATTGCAGTCTCACAGAGTCATAGCCAGTGAGTCAGCCAGGCAGATCGCTGAAGAAAATCAGTCTTTCTTCTCTGTAAGCGGCAGAAATCAAATTAGTCTCAGCAAGTGCAAAAGTTAAAGTGAGACAATGATTTCCACATTTTAAAAGAAACATGAGGCATAGACTATTATATCTTCTGTCAAAATCTCAAAGATCTCACCTTAGAAGTTATATTCTTTAAAACACTAATAAAAGATTAATTGACCCCTAGAATTACCGTGTGAAATATGTAAGGATGCATGGAGGAACCATTGACCAGCTTTGGCAATAGAACCAGTGAATATTAGCATTGTCCATTTGGACTGCAGGACTGCTCGGGCGAATCTTGTTTCTGATTGTAGGATACTTTGAGTTGGAATCAACTTAATTACAGTGGCTATTTTTGCCGTTGTGAATCCTCAAAGAGATCACTTTATAGAAATATTCTGAAGTGTTACCTTCCTAGTTGTAAAATCATCCTTCAGCATGTACATGTGTCTGTCTCCACATTTGGGGAGACAATTGACCCTAAGCGCCTTTATCTGGCATTTTTTAAGTGACCAATAGTCCTTCCACAGCCTATAAACTTTCTAGATATGTGGGAGAGCGATTCTGTCTTGCTCGCACAGTCAGGTAGCGTGTAAAAAAAGAAGAACAAAGCACTAGTGAAATGGCATCTTCAGGAACAAACCACTTGTCACCTTTGAAGGTATCAGAGCGCTAACAAGATGCCTCCAATCTGGGCTCTTCGGCAATAACTCTCACTCCTTCCTGTTACACTCTTGTGGTGTAATATTTTGTTTTCATTAATTGAGATGAGGCACCAGCTACAAACAGATTTAGCTAACACTGCAATTTTGTACCTTATGTCTGGACCTAATTACTGTCCCACACCACCAAATGTTTGCTCTTACCTCACCTTCAGCATCTCAGCTGCTGGAAAGTAAATCCCTAAGCATTCCCTGATTAAGTTCTTGCTCCATGCTTGTAAGGTAATATAGAGCTGCTAAGCCAGAAGGTGGAGGCATTGTTAGTGACAACTACAATGAAAAGCAAAGTGAGAATTCATTTGTTTCTGTAGCTGTCGATGGGGACTCCTGTGAGGAAATGCCAGTGTAGAGCTCCAACTGCTGGACTGTGCGAAGGGTGCTTCTATCAGGTGGCGCATCGTTAGTAGATATCAGCTATTTGGCACACAGTGGAACTCTTCTGGCTATTTCAAGGTCTCTAGCATGTTGGGCCTCCTGATTCCTTCACCACCCCACTCCTGAGGTGTATTTGGATTTTTCTCAACACTTTCGCACAATGTCTTTGCTATTTGTAAATTATTAAGAAAACCTGCTTTCTTTAGGTGTTGAAACTTTGACCACATTCTTTTTAATCCTCAGTTTGGCCAGTTTGTTTTGAAATACATTTATGTGAGTTTAAAAAAACCACCCAACTGATGGACAATACCTGTTTTGTAGCTTGGTTCTCTGGCTCTCTGGCTTGCAATTTATTGACTAATAAAATTAAGTTTAAAAATATGGGTACTGATAAACAGCAGTTTTCTATTAAATAAAAGAAGTACTTAAAACTGGGGATTACCAATACCACCTGTTATAATTCTCTCAGGTATTAACAGTATGTAATTAAAAAAAAATAACGAAGTAGAAAAATATAATGCCCCAATTTTACTTTCTGAAAATAACAATATATAGCATTTTATGTTCTTTGTTAATGATGTGAAACTTTGTTGTCCACCAATAAATGCCAAAAATAAGGGAAGAGAGGAACACTTATCGGCTCAACTGTGGGGACGGACGCATGATGTACATGCTGAAGGGGTGCTTTTATAACTAGGAAGGTAAGACTTCAAAATAGTTTTACAAGCATAATCAGTCCAGTGAGTGATCAAAAACAACAATAACAACAACAACAAAACCTACTGTAATCAAGTCGATCCCAACTCGTAGTGCCCTACCCTGGAGGAGAGGGTAGAACTTCTCCTGTGGGCTTCTGAGGACAGAACGCCTCACCTTTCTTCCATAGAGCTGGGTTTGTACTGTTGACCTTGTAGTTTGTAGCCCAATGTGTAACACACCAAGTCACCAGGGTTAAGAGTACTAGATATCACAATGGTGCACTTGACATTGGCCAGGGCTCTGGCCAAGAACTCTATATTTTTCTCATCAAAACTTGAAGGCTGTAAGTCTTTTATCCCAATGAGCCTTCTGAGGATTTTATGTCCCATTTGATATCAGTAGGAACACAAGATTTGTTCTTAAGAATGTAAGTTACTGTCAAAATTTGCAGGCTAGCTTATTCTGTCATATGAGACACACCAGAAGAAAAATGTTATGTTTTCAGATTGTGTGTGGAATGTTCATATCATGTTACATCATCCAGTTGAGCCCTATGTGATACAGTGCAGTACAGATTGGTGGGTCTCACTCAGGCAGAACCAGAGTAAATGAACTTTCTGGTCAGGTGACCTTGGCCTTAAGTATTCACTTCAAGGTGGGCACAGCCCTGAAGATGATGATTAATATTCAGGTCTAGTATTTTCTGCTGTTCAAACATGCCTCAGATTCACCCATGAATTTACCAGAAAATTGAACCAAGATCAGTGTGCACATTTTGAACACAAATCTTTGGATCTTCCAGAAGAATACTGTTTCAGGTCTTCAAAGAGAAGTGTGTAGATTAAACTAGGTCACTGAAGTGGAAATTCTCAATAAATCAAGCTGTGAGTAATGGCCAGACATCACTACTTCTTATATATTGAACTCATCCACGGTATTTTGGACAGCTATGTTGGCCAGGAATAGTGAAAGTGACATGAACTTTTCCTAAGGACAAACAAATCTTTCTTGGAAGAAGTGCAGCCAGAATGATCCTTAGAGACACAGATGGAGAGACTTCCTCATACATACTTTGGACAGGAGACCAATCCTTGGAAAAGGATATCATGCATGCTAAAGTAGACTGGCAGTGAAAAAGAGGAAGGTCCTCAACAAGAGGGATGGACACAGTGTCTGCATCAATGGGCTCAGGCATAGGAACAATTGGGGATGGCACAGGACCAGACAGTGATTCATTCTGTTATCCATAGTGTTTCTATAGGTTGGAACTGACTCAATAACACATAACAACGACAACGGCATGCACCTTTCATTGTGTTTGTTTTAGTAGTAGGTAGTGTACCTTCTCTAATTATAGAGAATTTGTGTTCACAACTTGAGTCTTTATGGAGAAAACACTCAGCTGAATTCTAAGTTGTTTTAAGAGCTTGCTGCATTCAATGCATTGGTAAGCAGAACCCCGATGCTACAACATGTAAGCTCTCTACAACTTACACATTTTTGGTGTTTTCAACACACCTAGAATCTCAGAAGGAAAGCTTGTATATCTGTTCCCACAAAGAATACAGCCTAAAAGCCCTATTGTGAAATCTTATCTTGTCCCACAGATTAAAGAGTCACAGTTGATTCGATGGCACCAAACAGCAACATTATCAGTAAATCAAAGATATTTCCCATTCATTAGCTAAGATTTAAAATTTTATTATTGGAATGGTATAAAAATTGCTTCTTAACAAAAAATCATATCATTGGCTGCACACCTCCATGATAGGATTGCTAAAGACAAATGGGTGCATAAGCAAATGTGATGAAGAAAGTTGATGGTGCTCGGCTATCAAAAGAGATCGTGTCTGGGGTCTTAAAGGCTTGAAGGTGAACAAGCAGCCATCGAGCTCAGAAGCAAAAAAGCCCACATGGAAGAAGCACACCAGCCAGTGCGATCACGAGGTGCCAACGGGACCAGGTATAAGGCATCATGCAAAAAAAAATATGTGTGTGTATATGTATATATATATATATGTGTGTGTGTGTGTGTGTGTGTGTGTGTGTGTGTATACACATACCATATTGAATGAAGGGGGAAGTGTGGAGTGGAGACCCAAGGCCCAAGTGTCGGCCAATGGAGATCCCCTCATAGAGGGATTTAGGAGAGGAGATGGGTCAATCAGGGTGTGAGGTAGTACTGATGAAGAACACAGCTCTCCCCCAGATCCTGGATGCTTCCTCCCCCCAACTACCATGATTCGAATTCTACCTTACAGGGCTGGATAGGGCAGAGGTTGTACACTGGTACATATGAGGGCTGGAGGCACAGGGGATCCAGGGTGGATGATACCTTCAGGACCAAGGGTATGAGGGATGATGCTGGGAGAGTGGAGGGTGAGTGGGTTGGAAAGGGGGAGCTGATTACAAGGATCCACATGTGACCCCCTCCCTGGGAGAGGGACGGCAGAGAAGGGGGGGGGGAGAGAGACTCCGGATAGGGCAAGATATGACAAAATAATGATGTATAAATTACCAAGGGCACATGAGGGAGGGGGGAGCGGGGAGGGAGGGGAAAAAAAAAAGAGGACCTGATGCAAAGGGCTTAAGTGGAGAGTAAATGCTTTGAGAATGATTGGGGCAGGGAATGTACAGATGTGCTTTATACAATTGATGTATGTATATTTATGGATTGTGATAAGAGTTGTATGAGCCCATAATAAAATGTAAAAAAAGGAAAAAATTGCTTCTTAAATTTTTTCACTTAGTTATTTGGGAAAAATCAATGGTGATTATTCAGGATTCAAAGAGATGATCATTAGAATTCTGTGCTGAGATTCTCTTGTATTTCTTAAGTGTAGAGGTGATATGAGAAAGTTATAGAAATGCTCATACTCTCTTTCTTCTGGGCTCGCCATTTACTCTTTATTCTTGGGGCTCTTTACTTTTGTAAAGAGTCACAGTCTCAGAGACTCACAAGGACAGTTCTACTCTGTCCTCTAGTGAAAATCAGCTCGATGGCAGTGAGCCGGTCTGCTTCTGAGTCCTATCTCTAACTCCACTTGCCAGTTCACAGGAAACCTGAGAAAGATTATGCAACACTATGTAGAAATAATCAAGTCAAGAATGAGATCAACTCAACAAGAAAAAAGACTCACACCTTCCAAAATGGAACAAAACATAATTTAAATAGTGAGAGGGACAACTGTTAATGGTTATGAAAGCTGAGAAGTATACTTAACAGTTAAAATATAAAACTTTCATGGATCCTGATTTAAGTACATCATCTAAAAATTTATAGAAATTCAAACATGGGCTGGGTAATGATATTAAATAATAGTTTATCAGTTAAATGTTCACTAGCTTAGTGATTAGCTTTTATTTCTTCCTATTCATAGGAGTACATGTTAAACTATTGATGGTTAGAATTATGTTTAGAATTTGCTCTCAAATTTCTCATCTAAATAAATCAACATAAACAACAAACACAGAAGAATGGCAATATCCAGCAGTTTGGGCCAACAGTTAATAATCACTGAATCTGAAGGATAAGTATATAAATAATGACTGCCATCCTTTGTACCATTATCTGTTTGACATTTTCCAACAAAAATGAAATGGAAAAGTAAACACATTATTTATGCTATGCAAACTATATATAGATATATGAAAAGACTATCAGCTTTGCACAAAGTATTTGAAGATATCAGAAGACAGCCATCTCTGGACAATTCAGATTCTTCTTCTTATTGTATCAGTCACACACATTTAGTGCATTTGTATTTATTTTAATAGTTGTGTTTTTAAAATAAAAGCATTAACCACTTAATGGCTAGCATTTTCATGTCCCTTTTGTTCTTGTACTTCATCGGTGCTTAACCATTTGCTTGTGTATTGGTCTTTTGACATCAGATTGCACTTCGTTTCTAAAGTTCAGTGGTAACACGGTAAACAGTGCTCTAACAGCATGGTTACAACCGTTGGCAAGACCAAGAAGGATGACTCAATAAGAATAGAAGTTTACATTTCAACTCTTTTTCCTCCTTTGTTTTTTAACTTAGGTGCTTCTCTGATAGTAATTTAAGGATTTTATACATTTAGTAATGATAATCGAATCTCACTGCCATCATGTCAATGCCAGCTCATAGCAACCCTACAGGACAGCATAGCACTGTCCTTGTGGATTTTTGAGACTGTCACCTTTAACAGGAGTAGAAAGGCTCATCTTTATCTTGCAGAATAATGGCTAATGTGCACTTAAAATAATTACCCAGGACAACCTCTTGATTTTTTTAAGCATTCTTGTAATAACTCATGAAGGTAGAGGAAAAACATGCAAATGAAGTGTGAAACATAAATTATTCTGCAGACAAACAAGAATAGCAACATTGCAAGAACAGGGTCATCAAGGGAAATTCAAATTTAGGACATAGCTGTGCAATACCTTAGAAAGTGAAAAGTAGCAACAGCCACGCAGAGATGGAAAGAGATTACAGTCAAAGGGAATGAGCAATTAAAAAGTTAAATGACGGAGACGCCGGATAGGGCAAGATATGACAAAATAATAATCTATAAATTATCAAGGGCTCATGAGGGAGGGGGAGCGGGGAGGGAGGGGAAAAAAAGAGGACCTGATGCAAAGGGCTTAAGTGGAGAGCAAATGCTTTGAAAAATGATTAGGGCAAAGAATGTACAGATATGCTTTATACAATTGATATATGTATATGTATGGATTGTGATAAGAGTTGTATGAGCCCCTAATAAAATGTTTTTTAAGTTAAATGACTAAATCTATTTTAATTCAGAGAAAAGTATGATAATGTTTTAATTACTGATCAAAAATACCCCAAAGGTACAATTTTTCACAACCCTTAAGGTCAATGAAACTGAAATTTGTTGAGTTGTTTTTATATTTATAAACCTCACTGTCAACAGGAGAATACATCATCTTTCTCCTGTGGATCAGCTGGTAGATTTGAACTGTGTATCCTGAGGATAACTGTCTAATACCTAAATCACAGTATCACCAGAACCCTGTTTGAAACTGTGAAGAATGAGGTTTTCTCTTCCCTTAAAGAGTTAGAGCCTCAGAAACTCAGAAGAGCAGCTCTACTCTGTCCAATCGGGTTTCTGTAAGTTGCAACTGACTCTTTGGCAATGAGTTAACACATATAACTATAACAACCAAACCCGGTCTCAGTGAGTTGATTCAGAACCAGAGTGACAATATGGAACACAATGGTCCCATTTGGGTTTTCCAGGTTATAGTCTAGAAAGGAGCAAGAAGCCTCAATTCTCTACCTTGGTGTGGCTGGTGAGTGCAAACTGCTGACCTAGAGGTTAGTAGTTTAATGCCTAGCTCGCTATGTCACCAGGAGTAATTCTTTTAATAGTTATTAACTCAAGAACTCACTACCATACACTAGACCTGGCTCATAATGACCTCAGATGACAGAGTAGAACTTCTCCACGTGTTTCTGAGGTTGTAAATCTTTTCTCTTGTAGAGCATCTTATAGATTTGTACTGGCGACCTTGCCCCAATGTTTACCCAACACGAATACCAGGGCTCCGTATTTTTATAGCATTGGTGTACCAGGCCATGTTGTCCACAGAAACAATTCCAGTGAAACTCATCTATGTCTAAGAAAGAGCTTTATTTCAAGAAGTAGCTATGTATGAAGAAGGCATCTGAGTCCAGTGCAGCTTAAGTCCACAAGTCCAATCCTAGTCCATAAATACTTCTTCAGATTCACATAGCCACCTGTAATGATGGAAAATGCAGGAAAATCACAGGCTGGTGGGTGCAGAGTTGTGTGAATCCAAGGTCAGTGGAAGCATGAGATGACGCTGGCTGCTCAAAGGGTCAGTGGCAGCGTTCCAGCAAGCACGAGGGTGAAAGCGTACAGAAAGACAGAGAGAGGTTCCCAGGCCCCCATGAAAGAAGACCACGCCATCAAGGAGGCATCATCAGGCTGTGATCTGATTGAAAGGTTAGACTCAACCCCATACAAATTTAAGTTAAAATAAAAGTTTCTAATTACCATAAATGGTATGCATAAAGCAATTACGGAGCTACTTAATATGCTCTAAAAGAATGCGCCCATTTATTTTGATTGCAACTCAGTGTAAAGAAAACCAAATGTTATTAAAAAAAAAGCAAAATAAGAAGGGGAGAAAGTTATCAAGGATTTCACTGTATTTGGATCCACAGTCAAAGTTCACAGAAGGCACAGTCAAGAAAGCAAACACCATGTTGCTGCAAGCAAATCTGCTGCTAAGGCCTTTAAAAAGTTTAAGAGCAGAATGGGCACTTTGAGGACCAAGATCACTTAACCAAGCCATGATAGTTCCAATCACGCCCTACGCATGTGAAAGTTGGACAATGAATGAGGAAGACGGCACAAGAATTGATGTAGACGATGAAAGTACCGTCACCTGCTAGGACAAGCAAATATGTCTTGGAAAAAGCGCCACTCCTTACAAGTGAAGACGGCATATTTGCCTTGCATGATTTTGGGCATGTTGTCAGGAGTGATGAGTTCTTGGGACTAGGAGTAGTGCTTGGTAAAGTGGAAGGTCAGTGCATGGGATACCCTCAGGAGGACAGATTGAATCCTGTCAAAAGCAAGATGTAGAGGCTTCATCACATGTACTTTGGACAGGTTGTCAGAGAGACTAGTCTTGGGAAAAAGTATCTCATTCTTGGCAAAGTGAAGGCCAGTGAATGAAAAGAAGAAATACATATTTACCACTAACACCTAAATATATCTGATATCTTGATAGCCTTGCAAAATTTCAAAATATGTGTACGAGATAAGTAAATATCTATCAATTGCTAAGACTTAGGCTAAGTCTATGAGTCTGGGCATTCACATGTATTACTGTTTAGAAGTCAATATGCACTATTTCAGGAAAATAAGTCACCCAGAAGGTTATACGTAAAGGATATTAGAAGACACCTCCCCAAATAGCTATACTACAAGACTGATTTTGTGGGTATCAAAGTAAAGACAACAAATGCCTTAGGGCTCAGGTAAGGACAGAGAATTAGCAGCTGATCAGAAAAAAAAAAGAAAGAAAGAAACAGGATACAAGGGCTGCCTTGCTTGAATTCACTCAGAGCAGACTCTATTGTACTTTAGGGCTACATTTGCAAGCATCAGAGAATTATGTCCCCACTGCACCACTGTCTGCCTGAGATTCTCAGTCTCCTGGCATTTCTCTCTGTCTGTCAGCTAGGAGACCTTTTCTGTTTCCTCTTTCGGACCATAGCTAATAGAAAAGAAGCTTAATTAGTGCAGCTCTGTGGGCTGGGGCACCCAGGTGATAAAGAGAGGTAACTGGGGAACTTGATGTTTACCAGAGGGACCAGAACAGAGGGTGTGGAATAAGGGCAACATAATAACTGGGACTATTCATTAATCTGTGGACAAAAACCCCACCAAGCAGCAGTTATTAATATGTACTCACGGGATGTAAAGCATACATACACATCCTGTTTGATATGGAAGAGGAAGAGTTTGTAGGGGATAAAATCGTAGGAGTGGTAAGGAGGATAGGGAGAAAGTCCTTTTACAATTTTAAGATGAACAACAAATTGCACTATTGTTTGATAGTTAACCTTTTTAGTTTGGGGTTTATTTTTGTTTAGCTTTAGTTTATCTTTTTCTTTTGTGATATGCCCACTGTATCAGCAAGAACAACACCATGGCAATTGAGTATAATGGAAGACAAGCACCTGGTCAGAGTACCACTTTCTATGTGGACAAGGAAAAAAATGAACTATTTCAAACAAAAGCACCAATAACAATGAACATATCATTCACATATAGGAACACAACCCTTTCTTTTTCATGATTTGACAATTTGATTATTTAATAAATAATCATGCTTAATAAATATTGCTTTAATAAAGGAATCGTTACATATAAATGACAATCGCATTTCTCCAGGGGTAAAAGAAAGTCTTGAGATTTGGTTTTGAAACGATAAGCATACTGCTTGGAATATATATAAGCACTGTTTTTTTCTCATCAATTTAAGTTTTCTCAACATGTACACCCAAACCAAAATTATTATTGTTTTAAATGAATACTTGTTTTCTTATTGTATTGAAGTAGTGAGTCAACTATCATAGACACTCCAGAGAGATCTTAAAAGTATTTGTCCCTGAAACATTAAAAGCCTGACTATAAACTACCAAACACACTGTAATCATAACTGGGACATCTTCACTACTTTGCCAGGGTATGAAATAAGTATTCTGAAATTTTAATGATGAAAATACTTGTTTTACAGGTGGAAGTATAAATTTGCATTTGACTAGTAATAAAAATATGCAGAGTATCATTGGCAAAACTATTATATCCTTTCCCCCAAAATGAAGTATAATAGATAGTGTATTCCAATGGGCAGATGTTAACTTAAAGGATGCATTGTTTGGAAAAGGAGTTAATTAACAACTTATTAATTGGATAGAAAATCTGAAACTGTTGTACTTCTAGCAAATACATAATTTTCTTCAAGTATTATTAAAGCGTTCTTGTTGTACCTATTAAAGATTCTTGTCTCTAAGTTAATTTCATTATGCTAATAAGCTGTCATCGTTACAGAACCTAAGCTTTGATCCATGTTAATTGTCGTGATCTTCAAAGACAAAGTCACCACTTACTTTAAATGAATTTTACATCTTTTTAAAGAATCACACGGAAATTAGGGGAAGTAATTAATTTTTTATTATGTGTCTCAATATTTTTAAGGGAGTAAGTCAATGGTATTGGCTAGAATTCATTTTAACATTTAACTAGGGAAAACAGCATGAGGCAAAAAAGAAGAAAAAAAGGAAAAAAATGTTCAGATGCAAAAGATTAAAGAAAATTTGAAACTGGGACCTAATTTGTCTTGATAAACTTTGGTGTTTAATATGCTTCTTTTGTTCTCAGTGTGAAACTGCAGGATTTTGATTTGTAAAAACTTTTTGAAGAATTAATTCTTTCTGATTTTCATTCATTTCTTTGCCTTTCTTTTACAGCAAGACAGACAACTTGACCTTCAAACCATAACACTTTTAAATATCTAGGAACTTACAAGGTTATACTATTAGTGGTATAATATCTATTGTACGTGAACAGAGAATGTTTCCTTTTGAATTATATAAGTCCTAAATTGTCCTATATAATAACTTTAAGACGTATAAGCAGATAAAACTATTAAATTACTTGCAAGTCTCAGTGTGTGAAAAGATTAAGTCCTTAATTTTATGCAATATTTTTCATATGTGGATAAAATATGCTTTTAAAAATACCTTTAGTAGATATTTTCTGGTTGTATCTTTATTATAAACAGAGAGATGTGCAGGCTAGAAGCATTCTTTATTAACCTTGTAAAACTATTTTAAAAAATCAGAATAAAAGGAGAAAAACAGTAATCATTAAATAGTACGTATTTCTTCTTTAACAACTCAGGGAGAGTTAACTTCCAAAAATGTAATTTTGTATCATGTGTACTGTCTCAAGCCAAGCGGCATTCTCTAAGGACATATATGGGGTATGAGAGATATTATGGTTAAATTTAATTTAAAGAACAAACAAACAAAAATAACCCAACACTTCATTAATAGAGGTAAATGCATGCCTCACGAAAAATCAAAACTGTGTCAAACAGGTTTTCAGAGAAATTTGGTCTTTACAGAGGCACATTTCCCATGATACAGCAAACTCACTAGCGCCTTGCTGTTAAAGGTTTCTGAGACTCATTGGAAAGGGTATGAGCTCATCATCATGAGTTTATTCTGGTATGTAGGCCAGCAGCCCCTGTTCTCTGTGCTCAAGACTATCCCTGGTGATGGTACAAAGGTGGGTTCCAGCTGGTTCATAGGGTTTATACCTCTAAGGAGTTTGTCCAGGTGTTTGTGCCCAGGCATGCTGACTGACCACACTCCATGAGCATGGAAATGATTGACAACAAACTATTTTCTGTCTTTACCTTTTCCCATGGTTATAATTCTTTTATACTGAGGTAGCACTAATTTATTTATAAAACAGCCATAGAAATAAAGATGTTGATATAAGAATTTTATGACTGATAAATTGTACCTTATATTCGTATGACTATAAACAATGTGGCTAATTAGTTATGTTAATTACTATAATTGCACTAGTTAATTAAAATGTATGGAAACATACATCTCCAAATTAGCATGATCCTCTTAAAATATGAAAACCTAAATAAGTTTGCATTTTTGAAATGCTTTCTTTGTGTATCGTAGGCATTTACTGAATACTGAATGTGTATTTAATGAAGAAATTGGATGACACTACTTTATAGTCTTAGCCAATATATGGCCCAATCCAAGTTTAATAATTTTGTTTCAAGAAATGACTACATTTTGAAAAGTAACTTTGAATATTTGTTACTCTTCAGCTTTGCAATAAAATATGAATACATTTTCAATGTGATCTCTTAGACATTTTAATGGCAAACCACTCATTTTCACATGTGCAAACGTATAATTTCTTCCCAACTCTACCTACAGCATCTACTTGAGATGGAATTCCTGACAAATGGAATTTAAAGTGCAAAAAAATTGCAAGGAAAAATACCTATGTATAAAACTAAAGCACAGGAACGCCTAAATCCCCACTAAGCATTCTTTTTTCTGTTACCATTGGGCGCAAACCCATTGAATCATACTTCGAATGTATTATAGAAATATTAATAATGGAACTGAAACATTTGTTCACATTATACAGGATGTCTGTTAAAAACATTGACTTTGGGCTACCTGGAAGGAAGTGGTAAACATGGCGAAGGACTCAAGCCTTCCCTCTCCAAAGCCTTGGCTGGGTTTATACAGAGGAAGGATGATGGTCATGTTCATGGTCAGCCTTCCCAGTGTCTTTTGAACTTCTCAAAGGGACTTGCTTTGGAGAAGTTACATTTGTCTTTTCTTTCCCCTCCCTTTATAGTTGTAAGGAGAAAATTAGTTGTAGATTACATTTTTAAACAATTATTACAATTGAAATTCACAGGTTCACTCACCTTTCCGTTTAAAGCTAAGCCACCTGGACAGAAATCTAAGCAACAACTGAAAAATACGATGATTTCGATCAACGCGCACCTTATACAAACAGGGAAGTCATGTGACAAATATGTGAAGATTTAAATCTTCTGGGTATAGTGTTAGCAAAGAAATAAGTGATATTAGTATTTCATAAGATAAAGATGGTAAACAAATTTAAAATTAGGAAAAGTGGAACTTAGGAAGCTAAAACTGCTAAATTAGTTGAATCAGAGGTAGGATTATGTGACAAATCACATAAAAAAACATTGTTTCTTGATGTCTTTCCTCTTTCCCCCTTTCTTTCTTTTATAACATCAGAACAATACTGAAATATCTTCAAAGAAGTTTGTGAACAAAGGTGTCACTAGCGATAAGATTAGGGACCTTAACCTGGACTTTGTTGACTGCTATACGAATTGAAGAACAATTGCTCCTAGTAATATTTTATTTATTTCTAAGCAGACATTGGCTTTCTGTGCAGAGGAATATAATATTTGCTCATGCATGTAGTCATATTCCAGGGTTAACTTTATATGAATGGTTATTACTATAACATTATTGCAACCTGGGACCTTGCAGTATTTTAGTTTAGTTTAAACACTATTTTAAATCATGTACAAGTCAGTTTCTAACTTTGAAGAATGCCGTGATTTTTATACCATTATCTGGATTTCTAGCTTCAATTGTAAACTTCCACAGTCTCACAGTGGGCATTTCTGCTATGCACGGAAGAGGGATGGGATCAAGTAGAAGTCATTTCTCCTCCAGAGATGCCACACACTTACCTGAGCACCTGTCTAGCCTCTTAGATTCATGGAATAATTTTCTAAACTCTAAAGATAGCTGGGTCTGTCTATTTGATATAAAATGATCTTCTAAAAATAAGGTATCCATAGTTGAAGAATTATTGATGAGAAAATGGCCTTAGTATCTTGAAAATAAAAAAATACATTATCACACAAAGATGATTAAAAGCAGGGAAGTAGGTGTGATTCAATTGTTAGCTTAATACATTCAAGTTAAATAGATTTGTGTTTGAAATTACCTTTCTGGGTGCTTCAGAAAGGCTGTGATGAGTCTATATTTAACAACAACAAAAAATCTAAGATCAAGAAAAATGCTAGGGTTTGGTGGAAACAGCCTTAGTTTTCATGTATGTTCAGTAACATACTAAGTTAAAAATGTTGAAATACCTCTGACTGAAGATGTCAGAAGCTGTTTGGGGTTAACTGTGCTAGATGCTTTCGGCTTCTAAAGACCTTTGCTTTTAACTAAATGCTGCTTATCTTTCTAATTTAACATAGTCCCACATTCTTTTTTGTAGTAATTTTGGGCTATCTGATAACATATAATAGAAAACATGTTTATGTCTTCCTCCAGTTCTTGTCGCATATTTCAAATGCTTAGAACAACAATTTTCATAAGCTTTCATTAAGGTTAATTTAAAAACTACATTAAATACAAACAGATTTTCTCACAAACAAAATGCAATGTGTACTTAACAGACTTCTGTATGTTATATTTGATAAACTACCTCATATAAATGCAAATTTTGACTTTCTGCCAGAACCAGGTGGTATGGAAAATATTTCTATTAAACAAATAATGCTGGAAGAACAAACTTCAAGCACCGATATGTTGCCCAGGAAAAGAGGAGGTTTTTGTGCAAGTTTGATGTATATTTTCAGGTTGACCTTTTCTTACACAAAATGAAAGAAACACACTGAGCAATAAGATGTGGTGAACAGTTAGTTGTCTTTCGTGTGAAGGGGCATTCAGGAAAATATACTTGGGAGGAATTTTATATAATCAGAGAACTAGGCGACCATTTCTGTTTCTTTTATATATTTATTTGCTAGCATCCTCTCAGCTCATCTGGTACTTCTCTGGGTAGCTTTCATCACAATCACTAAGTCAACCTGAACGAGGGGAACTACAAGAAGCAGGATGATGTCTCTGTCTCTCGAGAAAAGGCTCTTTCTTTTGTTCCCTCTTTCTTTCTCTTTCACCTTTCTGTACTGACGACCTCAGCTAGACAAAATATATCCTGGACTTAAAAGTCAACAGAAGACCTCCTGAAAATCTATAACCCCGGATTAGCCATGAGAAAACATGAGACAAAGCCACATTGAGAGGCAGTGTACCAAACATTCTCCTAGTATTCCTTAACATTCTCAAGGTGCTCCACGATAGGGAAGGTCTCAGCAACTCACAGACTGGAGGAGGCTCAAGAGACGGGACAACTGGATGGGGTCCTGAAACACAAAGAGCACAGGGACAAACAAGTGACCTCTAAACTAAGTGGGGGTTTAGTTAATAGGTACCATGGATGGTTCATCATGCAAGATGTTAATAACAGTAGAGAGAACAGGCAGAGTATAGGAAAACTCTCTATAAAGGCTGTCCTCAGACTGAGAACTAGTTTCATCCTAAATTAAATCTAGTTTGTATGTAAATTCGAAGTGAGGCCCAGTTTGTATCTATCATCGTTTTGTCAAGTGTTTGTCTTGGTGTATATGAGGGTGGTTGAAGAATGTGTGGAAATTAATTCATTATCTTTTCTTTGCATTATAATTTTTTTAAATCACCTCTTATACAGCATACCTTTCCATGTATAGAACAACGTTAAAAACCTACTTCTGGATACACCAAGCCTCAAAATACCAATTTCCCTATCAATGACCCAGGGCTGACTCATAACTACACCCTGAAGGTGTCTGAGACTGTAACTGCTTATGAAAGTAGAAAGCCTAGTCTTTTCCCGATGGAACTGCTGGTGGTTTAGAACTGCCAACCTGGCCGTTCTCAGCCCAGTACATAACCACGACCAGGGTTTCTCCTAATCTAGGTGTTCAATGATACTACTAATCATTAATACACATAACAAAGTAGTGCCCATTTATTTTTATATGTTCTTCAAACTTTTATATATGATAGATGTGTTAGTCTGGGTAGACTAGAGAAACAAATCCATGGAAACACATATGTGTATAAGAGAGAGTTTTATATACAGGGTCATTGTACATTAAGAAAGCATCTCAACCCAGTCCAGTCCAAGTCCATAAGTTCGACATTAGCTCATCTGTCCGATGCCAATCTATAAAGTCCCCTTCAGACTCACGAAACACATGCAATGACGCCATACGCAGGGCAAGCACGGTCCAGTGGGTTGGAAGTCTGTGGCATCCAGTGGTGTTGTAAGCATCTCAGTGCTGGTAGGGGTCTCCACGTGGCTTCTCTGGCTTCAGAAGTTTGGTTGCATCAGGGTAGGTACACGTGGCTTCTCCAGCTCCCAGGGCATAGCACCCTGTGTCTTGTCAGTAGAGCATCTCCAAGGGAGTGAAGAGAAAGAGAGACAGTCTCTCCGCCTCCAACGAGGAAAATCCAGGAATTCCCAGAATCCTCAGGAGAAGCTCATGCCCACACAGAGGACTCATTGGCTATGATCTGATTGATAGACTAGACTCCTCTTCATTCTTAATCCTACCAAGTTCCCAATTGACACCAGATTATGTAACTACAACAATAGACTTTATAGCTTTAAGTTTAGAACTATGGGTTATGCAAAAGTCAGATATTTCCTAGTAACTGGAGGTTTGCCTGTGTTGGCGAATGTTCCTATCTGACTTCAGTTAGTCAACTGTTGTCTTAGAATATAGTATTATATAGCATACCTTTCTATGCATAGAGTACATAAAATGAAAATGTCCAGAAAGAGGAAATTCTTTAACACAATAATAGAGTGATAATAGTAATAACACAGCCTTCAATTGTTTTCCCCTTCATGTTGTGGTTTTCTGGTTCCTTCGTGGCGTTGCTTGTGGCTGATTTGAAAATTGCATCGGATCAACCACACCAACTCCAGTTTCTTTGGAATGGTGGTCCACTCTACTTTCAGGTACCGAGTCCTATGAATTTGCTCATTTATCATCTTAATTTTAAGTATGAGAATAATTCAGGGCCATAAAAATACAGGATAAGACAAAAATGTAAGGGATATTTGAAAAAGAATTAGGTATTCGGGGACTTTTTCAGGAAGCTGTGTAAGGATCCTTAGTGGCTAAGGGATTATGCATTGAGCTGCCAGTCATAAGACAGAGCTTGGAAGCCATCAGGTACTCCACAGTCTTTCATAGATTTAAAGGCTTGGAAACATGCAGTGGTGATTCTTCTCTGTCCTAGAGTTACTATTAATTAGAGTGGATTAGGTGACAGAAGGTTGTTTGTTTGTTTGGTATGGGAGGCCATGCAATATATACAGATAATACAAGTGGGAGACTGCAAATCCAGACAACAGCTCAAGAAGAGATAACACACACACAAAATTGAAAAGGTGTATATATATGTATGGAAGGTGTGATGACAATTTAGTGTGTTAAAAATGTAAGACTTCATAGCAATTTATTTTCATATATAGTTTATAGTTCTGAATTTTCTTCATCAAATTAGGCAGTAAATGTTTCAGAATCCATTTTCACATCTACTAGTCAGTGGCTGACTCGTTGCCAATGTTTCAGAGGTGAAGTTGCCTCCACGCTCTTCTTTACAAGAATAATTCCAACTTTTCTTTGAAGGGTTTCTGTGCACAGGTAGTGCAGCTGTGCCATCTTGTAACAAGTCTGGAGCATTTCAATGTTAATAAAGGAGTCTGAACTCTGGCAGATTCATTTGGGGTTTCAAAACTTTTGAATCTCTACTCGTTGTATCTAACTCACTACCAGTCAGCCAATGACGACTCATAGAAACGGTATAGGACAGAGAAGTACTTCTGTGGGTTTCTGAAGCTGAAAACCTGTGTGGAAGCAGAAAGTCTCATCTTTCTCTTACAGAGCAGCTGATGGGCTTGAACTGCTGACCCTGCAGTTAACAACAAAACCCATAACCCACTGCAACACCAGGGCCCCTCATTTATTAGAGAGTAACTTTTATTTCTGGGCCCTTTTCAAAATTACAAATTGGAACCACCTGCTATTCAGCTCCTAGAAAAGTAAATGAATACTTGAGGAAAATTCCAAGTTCACGTAATGTGCCCTGTTCAAATTTATCTTTGGATCAAAGACCACCATGTGAAGTATATATAACCTGAACTAAATATTTAGTACAACAGAAACGACTTCAAATAAAGTCATCATATACTCCATCTCAGGCTAGCTACACTACATTAAAAGATCCTGACTTTTTATGGGCAAACAGAGTGAAGAGTAGCATATGGCATATGTACTAAATCTCAAAAGCTAGAGTTGATCAGAGAAAACTGGTGCCATTTTGGGGGATCAGCAGGTGAAATATCCCCCCAAACACGTCTCACATCTGAAGCACCAATATGTGCTTTGGCCATTGTAATGGTTTGATTCCTGTTTCCAAATAGTATCCATTTGTTAATACAAACCATTATATTTGTCTCAAATTTTAATATAATAGGATCTACAGATATAAGTTTGTTACTTCTGTTGAATATTTTTAATTCCAGGACTGCCTTACTATCTTTGCAACTTTATTGTAAATCCAAACTTTTCCCCAAACTAAACTTTATATAAAATTTAAAATATATACAATGAGAACATATTTGAAGAGATATTATTTTTCATTAAAGATCCTTAAAGGATTGATCTTTACGGGAATGTCTCATGTTCATTCTTAGACAGGTCAGCCTCTGGGTTGTCAGAGACAGGGTAGAGTAAATTCTAACTGGATAGATATTCTTTCTTAGTCACGCTCATGAAGTATGCCCAGGGTCCTTATGAAATTTACACGTGTTATTTCAAAAGCAGCTCTCTAATGAAGCAAATCAGAAAAATCCATAACTTTAACCCAAGTGATGGTGGAGTCTAAAAACTAGGATTGATAACTGTGTTCCTCAATACAGTCAGAAGCGTATGTTGGATGTTGGATGATGAAATTGGCTATGAAGACTCTAAAGAAGTGGACATGCAGACATACTTGCGAATGTTGTTCATCATTTCAAAATGCCTAACCTGCTCTGCCAACAAGGACCGCTTCTTCTGTAGAGATAAGATGCAGAGAGAATAAGTAACTGGCCCAGGCACTTACAGCTTGTGAGTACTACAGTAAATTTCTTTCTTTCTTTTTTCCTTTCTCTCTCTCTCTCTTTCTTTCTTTCTTTCTTTCTTTCTTTCTTTAGAATAATCATTTTGTTGGGGGCTCTTACAATCCTTGTTACAATACATATATCAATTGTATCTGACATATTTGTACAGACACTCCATCGTTCTTTTCTAGACATTTACTTTCCACTGAGCCCTTGGGATCAGCTCCTCTTTTTTTCCCCTCTCTCCTCCCCACCCCTCATCCCTCATGGCCCCTTGAAAGATTGTAGATTGATAATTATTTTCAAATCTCACACCGATCACTGTCTCCCTTCCCCTCTGGTTTCTGTTGTTCTTCCCCCTGGATGGGGGTGTGTGGTTATGTGCCATTCATTGTGATCAGTGCCCCTCTTGGTATCTCTATTCCTATTCCTGTTCCTGGGTTCCACGTGTTATGAGTTTTATCTCTTGCCTATACCTATGTACACGCTCCCGTCTGGTCTAGATTGGGAAGTGGCACTGGGGTCATGATAATGGGTCAGAGGTGGGTGGGGGGTGAGAAGGTCTCAAGGGATCAGAGGTATATTGTGTGACCTATTAGTGCTCTACTTCACCATTATTGACTCAACCCCTCCTGTGACCCCCTATGTGGGGGGATGCTCCATTGTCCATAGATGGGCTTTGCATCTCCACTCCAACCCCCCTCCATTCTCACCAATTAATTTTTGCTTGTTTGTTTACTGTTTGTTGTGAATATTCTGATGCCCATTGCCCAGTCTCAATGACACCTCACAATCACATCAGCTTGTGTGCTTCTCCCATGTGGGCTTGGTTCTTCACAGTTGGATGGCCACTGGTTTAACTTCAAGCCTTTAATACCCCAGACACTATGTCTTTGAATAGCTGGGCACCATCTTCTGCCTTCACCACATCTGCTTGTACACCCATAAGCAGCAATCATGTAGGTGGGGAGAGGGGTAAGTATCACAGACAGCCAATTTATTAGAACAAAGTGATTTTATATTGAGGGAAGGTATGAGCCGAGGCCCAAGGCCCATCTGCAGCTTCAGTATATTGCTTATAAATATATGTCCATAGGCTAATACCACCATTGTTATAGTAACTTTCTTCCTTTCAATTGTTATGGACAATACCATTCTTAAAAAATGCCCTCTCCTCTGAAGTCATCTTCTCAGCATTTTTTCCTCCATCTTCCTTTGGACTGATGACTCATATCCATGGTTTCAGAGAATTAGAAATGATAAAACTGGTATTCTGTTCCATCTAACTACGAACTCTATGCTCTAAATCCAGTGAAGGAATGTGCCTACAACAGGACATGATCTACCTAATGCCCTGATCTCAAGTAATTATAGAATGGTTCTTGAGTTTAAGTTACCTTTGGAGCAAAAAATAAATTAACAAGTTTTATTCCTGCAAATGTTAGAAAACTTTCTGAAGAAAAATGTATTAGGAAAAGAAAATTACAGAACTAAACTTACTCTCTGTTAAAACATTTATTAGCTTCAAAATGTACATGTCAGTGCCTGTTGATAACGTTAGTAACTATTGTAGGACTTTACAAGTGAACGCAGAACCAAGGAGAAAAGGCGAAGGAAGCACATTAGCTACATCGCAAGGTTTTCCTAAAAAGTTATCAGAGGGATAGGTTTTGTTGTTGTCATTGCTGTACTCCCATGGCCTGGTTGTTTAATAGCCTCGACAGCTTCATTCCCTCCAGAAACAGTGTCTGAGCAAGTAATTGAGTGCCACCCTAATCCTGCGGAAGATCGATGTGGGTAGCTGAGACTTTTGGAGATCTCGTTAGATCTCTGATCTAATACATTATTTCCACTAGTCTGAAATTAACATTACTATTACACAAAATATCTTTCTCATTGTCATTTTCAATGACAGCATCTGACTAAGCATCTTAAAAGCCAACTGCTTTTGAGGCAAAAAACGCTTAGTAACCTCATAACGTACTTAAGTCTATTTGTTTTTAGAATTAAAAATGGAGCCAAAATTAAAGTTCATGAACTCTGAGTAAAAAGATATGCTCTCTCCTGTGGCTCCATTGAAATGGGAATAATAGAATATGTTTCTCAAGAAATTCTTCAGAGAGCTAATTAAATTAAGGTTCACATATAGATAGTTGACACTGACAATATTCTATTTCAAGTGAAATTAAATTTCAAAATTTTCGATGTTTTCATTAATTCTTCACGAGAAACATTTTCTTCTACATCCTTAAGATAATTTGATGGCTAGAAATGGGTTTGATTGTATAACATATGATTACAGTGGTGAGTTAATAAAATCATGTGTACTTTAGCATATTTAATATGAGAAAGCTTGACAAATGGCAGTGACTGTTTTTAACACAATCAATATTTGCTTTGCTAAGTTGAATAAATACACTTCTCTAAATTTTATTTAGTATCAAAAGCACAAATTTAAAAGAAAATGAAAAACCAGAGACTTCTAGAATTGAATATGAAATGAAACATTATCAGAAACTGTATTAAGCTGGTTCAGATTAGTTATTATTTAAAGCAGAGAGTCCAGAGTAGTCCACTTGTAAGGTAAAAGTCCCATATATTAAAATGTGAGTGACTTCACATTTAATGCTATTATTATTTCTTTACATATATATTGTTCAGGGAACATTTCAGAGTTTGAGCCAAGAATGGAATGATGTGGTTAGAGGTTATATAATGCAGACGCACAGAGTGTTTTCTATTATGTCTGTGAGACAGAGCATTAGATTTCACAGAAAAAGTCCTAGAGATGCCACTTTGTTGACATTTCTGACTGGTTGCAGTGCTCAGGGTTGAGTGACAAACCCAAGGGCCAAATTCATGGGACAATTATATTTTCCTTCTGCACCCTCGGTGCTCCCAACACTGGGATTTGCCCTTTGAAGCAGGTAAAACGAACTCTCTCCTTCCTCCTGACAAAAGTTTAAAATTACTCGTGTTTTTTTACATAACTTTAAATGCTATCCTAGGGACTTTTCAGGCCAGTAAAAACATAGTACAGACAAAAAAGGTGCTCCCAGGTCAGCCATCCTAGTTATCTATTTGCTCAGTTCTAGTATTTTCTAAAGCATCGGCACATAAAGAATCCTACCAGGAGCAGCTGTGCATGTTACAGCATCCATTTGAAGGATGGTGTAGGTCACTATTTTTTCTAACTGCAATTATTTCCAGAACAAGATATTAATGAATGACTTTAACTTAATACTTCAATACCAGCAATAAGGTGATATTTCAGTTTACTAGTAAATCCTTCTTTATATCCTTGTAAAATGGGTGGCATCATTGTCAGAAAGGTATTTATATACATATGTTGTATATTATGTATGAAGACACTCTAGATCCAAATTCTTAATATTCTAAAACTTTTCCTGATAGCATAACTTTTGATTATCATCAATCTAGTTACAATCTATAACAAAAGCCTTCATTAGACATATGAAAAGAACACTGCTTTTCTTGCTGATGAAAAATACATTGAAAGTAGATGCAACAATTTAATGTGTACAGCTGGACACTTTTAGAATCTTCCCTTCTGCCTGGTAGCTCAACTTTCAGCCAAATAATACACAGGTTTTACAGTGAACAATAACACCAGGGAAGTACACAATCCATGGAATGGTGACCCATGCAACATCACAGCACAGCATTTCCCAGGGATAAAGCTCAGAAGGCAGGCGGGATAGGAATGCAAGACCACAGGAAATGACCAAGCAGAGGGAAGAGTACTGTGACATTGGGGGCGGGGGGCCATTGCGTTCAAAGTCACAAATCACAATGTGTATGAACTGTTGGATGGAAACCGATATTACTCTGTAAACTTGCACCCAAATCACAATCAAAAAGCTGAAAAATGAGGTGCCCCTTTCTGATTGTGCCCGCTCACCAGCTATAGGGACTACAGCCAACTCTCTCCTCTGCACTAGACAACACCTATCAGCATCCTTGTCAAACTTCCTGGTCCTTTTTTCTACTAGGTCTTCATCCTCTTGGTATTGTTCAGTGACTGTCTTTAGTGAGTAAGACTTACGCTCATCACCTCATATGCTGGATTTCCATTAGATGCATTTCGAGACAGCTCTTCAGATTGCCCCTCACACTCCAGCATGCATTTTCCTATTTGAAGGAGCCTTCCCTCTTGGGGTATCTTCGTATTAAGGTTGAGCTATGACCTATCCATAATCCATAAGTGAAATTATGCGGTCAATATCCAGTGATGATATTGACCGCATACCCTGTCTTCTCCAGAAAGATAGTTTTACACCTGGCATTCCTTAGTAATTATTAAAACATAGTTATACTATCCAAAGTGCCCCTAATGACCACCATGTCAATAGTCCAGACTATCAGAGTTTTATTTAAGACAAATTGAATGAGAATGAAGTCAAGCTCATTGATGGGCAGATTTACTCTTTTAGACAGATATACTTATTTAAGGATGTTTCAATGCTATCCCGGAACCATTTATAAGACTAAACGGAAAAAAAAAATCAAGCTGAAATGTAAATTCTAGTCAAAGGAAGTTTTTGTAATCATGTGACAGTAATTAGTATTTAGAAATGTAAACATGCCAGGATAGTCACAGTAACAAGATTTTGCTGAATTAAACATAATAAAAGCCTAAGTTATATTTATAGTGATAACATCACTCTGAGGACTATTGTAGTTATCCAGCACCGCTATCACGTGGGTGACTTTAGCAGAGTATGTCTTCGCAATGTGTGCAGGAAGCTAGAAATCAGAATTCAGGGTGCCAGATATAGAAGAGGCTATTTTCCATTTGTAGTCTCTAGAGCAAAGCCTTGTGTTCATTGGTTCCCTGGTAATCTTTATGCAATGTGGAATCTGTCTCTCTTTATTTCTGCTTACTTCTCTATGCAAAATGTATTGTTCTAACATTTCAAATTTGATTAAGTTAACACATACCTTATAGGAATAAGACCTCTTAACATAATGACAACAAAATTCCCAAATGGAATTATAGCCATAGCTATGAGGGCTAGGGTTCCTAATATATATTTCTAAGGGATATCATTCAATCACATAAAATCCTGCTTTGAAAAAAAATAGCACATATAAAACATGAGAAACCAGTCCTTGGAGAAGGACATCATGCCTGGTAAAGTCGAGCGAGAGAGGGAAAATGAGGAAGACCTGTGACAAAATGAATTGACAGCAGTGGCTGTGAATCCCGGGATCAAACACAAGATAATTAGTGAGGCTGGTGCAGGACTAACACTGCTTTTTGTTTTTGTTGTTGTTGTTGTGCATAGGTGTGCTCTGAGTCGGAACTGACTGATGGCCACATAATAATAGCAACGCAGTATTTATGACCTATATATTTATGCAACAGAACAAATTAAAGAGCTGTTTTAGATAAATAAATGGTGAAAAAATAGACAGGCACTGATATGATGCAATATTTTTTCTCTCTCTCTCCAGGGAAAGTAGAGAGGTTTCATTGTTCCTATACTTTAGCCGATGATTATTTTGTTTGGAAAGCTCATCTAGTCTTAAAACTGAGACTGGAAATACCTACAAGCAGAAATCAGCATCCAGCACAAGAAAAAAATCTGAGAGAAACCTGAATGTCCAGATCATTTCTGGACATTCCTAGGAAGTGACCAAATTATACTTCATCAGATTGATCCCAACTCAAAACTGCCCTGTAGGACAGACTAACTTGCTCACAGAAGTAGACAGCTTCATCGTTCTCCCACAAAGAAGTGGGAAATCTGAACATCACACATGAAGAAAACAAAGGTCACTCAAATGATAGGAAAGAAAGGTCAAAGTGGATGTCAAAAAAGTCTCTGAAATGTGCTCTCAGCTTAGTAGCTAAGGCAAAGAAGAAATGATGACGTCAAAGAACTGACTGGAAAGTTTCAAAGGGCAGCTCAGTAAGACAAAGTACAATATTATAATGAAACATTCAAGGAACTGGAGTTAGAAAAGCAAAACTGAAGAACATGTTCAGCATATCTTTACATGAAAGAACACAAGAAACATACAAGCCCTGAGTTACAACATTGGAAAACTCTATGGACAAAATAATGAGTGATGCAGGAAGCATCTAAATAAAATAGTAAAAGTATACATTGTCAACGTACCAAAAGAACTAGTTGAAATGTATCTATATCAAGAGATAGCGCATGAGCAACAACCAATGGTATTGAAAGAAGTTGGTCAAGCTGCATTGAAAGTATTACAGGGAATTGATGGATTATGAATTTTAATATTTCAGCAAGCTGTTGAAGCACTGGAAGCATCCACTCTTCTAGGCCAGGGAATTTAGAAGAATACATTTTGGCCAACTGACTGGAAAAGATCCATACACGTGCCCATTCCAAAGAAAGGTGACCCAACAGAATGCTCAAATAATAGAGCAATGCCATTGATATCACATGCAAGTAAAACTTTGCTGTTGATTATCCAATCACAGCTGCAGCAGTACATTGACAGAGAGCTGACAGAGGTTCAGACCGGATTCAGGGTAGGATGTGGACAAGACTATCACTGTTCAGGTGGATCGTAGCTGAAAGAAGAGAACACCTGTAAGATGTTTACTTGTGTTTTATTAACTATGCAAGGCATTCGACTGTGTGATCATGACAAACTACCGAAAGTTTTGAGAAGAATGGGACTTCTAGAACACTTCATTGTGCTCATGTAGAATTTGCACATGGACCAAGAGGCAGTACTGCTGGTTAAAAATCAGGAAAGGTGCTAGACAGGGTTGCATTGTCTCAGCTTACTTATTCAGTGTTTATGTTGATCAGATCATCAGAGATGCTGGATTATATGAAGAAGAATTTGGCATTAAGTTTGGAGGATGGTTTAAGAATGTGAGATAAGCAGATAGCACATCGTTGCTTGCTGAAAGTCAGGATGATTTGAAGCACTTGTTTATGAACATCAAGAAATATGGCCTTCAGTCGGGCCTGCAACTCAATGTCAGGAAAACAAAAATCCTCACTATTGGACCATAGGTAACAGCATGATGTGGAGAAAGGTTCAAGTTGTCCAGGATTTTTTCTTGCTTGGATCCACAATCAATGCTGTTCTTGGAAAAAGCAGCCAAGAAATCAAATGACACACTTCTTTGGGTAAATCTGATAGCCAAGATATCTTTAAAGTGTTGAAAAGCAAGGATGTTACTTTGATGACTAAAGTACACCTGACCCATGCCATGCAAAACTTGGACCGTGATTAAGGAAGACCGAAGAAATGTTGATGCATTTGAGTTATGGGGTTTTAGGTAATGAAGTCATGTCAATTACTCAAGAAATTCCAAGTGTCATTTCTCAAAATCTGAGGATAAAAAGCCAACAAATTTCAAGTAAGACAATTCATTACAGCACAAAAGGAAGAAAGAAATATATAATGCAATCAGATGCTCTAAGACATACTGTTTGAGGCTGTTCATGAACATTGGCATGATGGATGACTGGGTGGGGCATTTCACAAACCCTATTTCATCCTATCCGCACGATTTTGTGAAGCTGATATTATTGTATACACATACAGATGAGGACGTTGAGATTAAGTAACATATTTAAGTTTACATAATTAGACATAGAGCTGTTTTAGGATCAAAGCCATTTCATTTCAGATACATTAATACGATACTACAGGAGTCTGTCAAACTTGTCTTCACAAGATCCACTTGTTGCTTTTTGTATGTTTTTGTTTGTTTTAAGGCATACTCTAAAGTAAGTGGCTATAGGTAGGTCGGAGATGACATAATTCTAGCAAATGCCCAGGTTGATTATTTGGATACTAAAGGTCATAAGTATGTGATTAAGATACCGAGTGACTTCATTATTGAATTTCTTGAGTTATTGATGTACCTTTTGTTATACATTACTTACAACCTTATTATTTGTAACAACATATTTTGGTGCATATCTTATTGTTTAAGAGATGTCAGATTATGTTTATGAAATTGATGTCAAGTTGATTTTCTCCTGGAGTGTATTATTTTGTTGCAACGGATTATTGTAGACGAATTTTTTGTGTTAATGAAATACTTTTACTATTAAACAGGATCATATTGTGGGGTTGATAACATAATATTTCTCAGCAGTCCATAATTTACTTCTCTCAGATTCACTATCACATCACCCGCTAGCAATATGTTTTATTGCTCGACTGGTAGCACATGAAAACATCTTCTCTGTATGTGGAAATTTAACAATTTAATGAGACCTTTTCATGCTTCTTATAAAATAAACTAAAAATACAAAATAAAAAAGGACTCTCAATTTAAGTTTTATAATTCAAATGCTATCATCAATATGGTTATGATGACATTGTTTTCATGATGCAGAAATTGAATGTTGAAAGGTTGTATATTTCTGCCTCTAAAATTTCATATATTCAAGTAATTTCACCAACATCCTTTTTTGTCTTATTAAACCCTCCAAGAACACTTAGTTGGTAATGGATGTCAATATTTAGACTGAGATAGGTAAAATCTTTCGTTTTACTCCTGTAAAAACTAAGTGTCTCAGAACTGTAAGATTTAAAATAATTGCAACTTTAGTGTCTTAGGTGAATTATTATTATTTAAATATAATTATCTGTGCATTTTGTTTTATTGCATATATATGCAATTTCAAACAATATTATCATATGTACTGGCATAAATAATTCACATTTATCAATAACACATATTTTGTTATATTAAATGCCAACAATGATCCTGCACAGTAGATCAAGTTATAATCACTCTCTCTACTTCTAATTTCTACCTTACTTACAAATAATTTCTATAAAGGAGAATTGTAGCATTTTGTTTGTTATAAATGTATATTTTAGAAATATAAAGAAAGAAAACAGTGGTCAAAACTGTCCTCTTAGTGTTTAATTTAATACTACATTATACATTCCATTAAGAAATCCATAAAATTCTGGGTGTCTTTTTGTGTGTTTGCTTTCATTTTACTATTCGTACATGAGTGCAGCATTCTTATAACTCTCACTCTCAAAACACATGCTGATGCATGCACACATATATGCACACACACACACACAACTTTCTAATGCAGCATGGAGCCTACTTTACACCAATTTATATATTTTTTATTACATGGGAGAGGACATATGGAACCATGCTTGTAGAAGAATTGCTAAACACGCCAGCCTGAAAGTGTGGATTTTCATGCCTCCCACCAGTGGACGGGATGACATGAAGTAGACCTGGCCTGTGTGGCGACTTCTCTTAGGGAATCTCACATGTCTTAGGGGCTGCCTTGTACTCTAAATCCTTTATGGAACTATTTCTCAGGTGTTAATTTTTTTAATGACCGTTTCCAGATCAAAAGTAAGCATGAGCCTTGTCACAATCCGTGCAAAAGCGTTTTCTGACCCTAACATTGGAGGTGTCGAGTGCGAGAGTTGAGCAGCACCTTGAACTTCTCAGATTCACACGGTGGCATTTTGGGGTCATGAATGGATTCCTGGTCACCAAAGTCTTAGTTTTACAATTAGTATTAATAAATCCAAGCAATGTCATTTTAAAATGCATAGACAGAAGTTTTCAGCAATGTGTATGTGCTGCCCATTTATGAAATAATATTAGCAATGGTTTTACATTATTTCTGCAAATTTTAAACTTTTACTTTTGTAGTGGGTCATGGATATGATAAGATTATATGCATATATTTCAGGCATATGAAAATGTGGAAATATATGCACTGTGTATGAAATCATCTCTGGTGCTTTGCACTTTAACCAATTCATTCACCATTTAAAAACAATTAAAAAATTCATTAAGTTGGATTCTGCCCTTGGATACACACAACAAAACCCCCATTGAAGTCAATGGGAATTGTGCATGCATATCCAGGGGCAGAATTTGGCCCGCTGTATTTAATTCACTCTGATCATTCCTATTAATTCAATATTAATATTTCCGTTCATTTATTCAATTAGTTCTGTGGTATTCAAAATTCATTGTATGTAATACATTGGATCAGTCAATCATTACATTTCTAGTCCACTTTTTAACAATCAATATTTGAAGTTAGTCAAGGCAAAATGCACTTAAAAACCACATAGAAATAGAAATCCATCTGCAGAAATGTCTCCGACTTTGTTGCCTCATTTCTTGGGCCCCACCTCTTCCTTTGGATTGACTCAGCATGAAAGACATCAGTAAATTGTGGGGCAAAGTTGGCCCTAAAATGAACTGCTACTTTTTAGGGCATCAATTTGGATTATCTAATAATGACCGGATAGGAAAGACTAAGCTCATGAAATACTTGCCCAGTAATTAGATCATGCACTACTATCGGTTCCAGCTCAAATTTTGGTCCTCTTCACTGAACAGAGGCATCTCCCTCGTCTTCAAAGAACATGGAATAAAATAATCATATTAACATGCATATTTATATCTACATGTTCTAAATAAAAGTTTTTAATCAGGTAAATACCTGGCATAAATGTTTCTCAGACTTTGAGTGTCTTCTTATTAAAATTATCTATTGGGGTATATGTAGTTCTATTTTTTTTTATAAACATCCAATTGATTAGACCCACCACTCTAGTTTGGAATCATGCTATTGATAATATATCTAAAAGTATTCCTTAAATAAAATTTTACAAATAAGACCTGCTAGAAGTTGTATAATTTTATAGTTCACAGCACTTTCACATATATTTGATTGACTTTCATATGTTGCACAAGGTACATACTGATGCTCATTTTTTTGCATATTAATATTCAGTTCACCCAGCTCCATTTGTTGCCTGGATTAACTTTTCTCCACTGCATGTTCAATACAGCTTTTTCAAAAGTAAGTTTTTTATATGTTCATATATCTATTTCTAGTCTTATTATTTTGTTCCATTGGTCTGTTTCTCTATATGCTAATCCCATCCTATCTTGTTCATTGCAGATTTATAGTAGGTTCTGAAATCCAGTATTCTTGGTCTTTTAACTCTTTTCTTCCTTCAATATGTTGTTTTGACTATCTCAGTCATTTGCAATTTAATATGTGCTTTATTTAAGAATTTATTGTTGCTATGTTATCAGGTTCTGTAATCATCTCCTATGTTTTGCCTGTCAGTCCCATAGAGTTCAATCTCATGGTAGTCATTGTAGTTTGAGTTAATGTTTCATTTCAATATTTAACTGTATTAAACCTTTTAATTATGTTTTGCAATACACTTATTTAAAAACAAAACTGGCTACCCTAGTATCCTTGTGTGCTAACTGTTATCTATAACAGTTCTCAATTGATTTGTTCGATTCAGTTTTTTCCAAATTGTGTGTAATAACTTGCTGTCTCTGTGCATACATTTGATTCAATGCCAGAAATTGGGGATTTTATCTGCCTTGGTATAGGGTCACTGTGAGTCAGAATAGATGCACAGAATTGGGATAAAAAAATATTGTAGAACTGTGTTATGAGACACAACTAAATTACACATAAAATAGACTGACCTCTTTGATTCTTGCTTTTAGGATTTTTCAGGTGGAACTAGAACAACAATCTGTCTAGAACTAATCATTCTATCTCTCAGACAAGACCTTCTAAGTACCCAATTCCCCACGAATCATGAAGATTTCAAGTGCGGCTCTTAGAAATCGGTACTATTTCCAGCTGTGAGTGAAAACGGGACCCTGTTGCCTCTAATCATTTTGGCTAATTCTTTTCCTGCCTTGGGAAATTATCAATATTTGGTTCATCTGTAGAGGATAAGCATCTAAAAGTCTCTGGAGTTTTCTCTCTGGGAACTCTCTCCTCTCTGCTTCTCTCCTTCTACTCTAGAGATTCTAGATACCTGGACATCTTAAGTATCCTCCTCCTCCTTCTCCCTATCTCCTCAGTCCAAAAACTTGCTTACACGTATATAGTAGAAAGGCTAAAAAAAAAAAAAAAGCCAGTCTTCTTCCACCCCAGTCTATGTGGGTTTTCAAAATGTAGAGAAGTAGGGAGCTTGCAATTACCTGGTTGACTAACTATAGGTCAAATGCATAATTTCTATTAAAATGACCTAGGATCCATAATAATTTAGTTTAAGAAGTAGTTCTAGGTCAAATTAAATGATACATTCCCATGTAACTCAGTTCTCTGTGTTGCTGGATACATTCATGTGATTCCAACCATAACACAGGAGCTTAGAAGAACCAACTCTGGTAATAAGTTTAGTCAGTTTGGTCTTTTATGGGGGTTCCCGAACAGACCATGTAAAGAATAAATAAATGTTACCAATGCTTCTGAGTAATATAAAATTTCATGAAATTCTTTATTAATCATTATCATTTAAAAAATAACATAGCATTTACTCTTCCAGTTTGAGGCATATGTATTCATTATTCTTTATTATTTTATCTCTAAAATAAAGCTAAATGAGATGATGATCCTATTCCTGTAATTGTTTATTCCATTTTTCCACATCTCAAAATCACATGAACTTTTCCATTATTCTTAATAGAATGACTTAAACAACTGTTGCGATTTCATAAATAGAAGCATTTGACTACAGGTGGGGATTAATTTACAAGAGCAGGAAAATGGCTGAAAACAAAGAGCTAGTGTCCAAGAACATATCTCTTGAGAAATTAGGAAGTGCAAGCTACATTGCAAGAGAGGAACTCTAACTGAGTATAATGGTTTAAAGAATTCCAGGTGGTCTGCGTGCGTCATAATACTAATATTTCATCTCGGAAGAATCGTCGTTCTTTCTAATACACATTTTTAAAAAATCAGTGCTGGTCCTGCAAAGTGGTAGACAATTTGTTCTTGCTGGTGTAATAAGTCTTTCCATATAAAAAGTAAAGGTGTGAACTGGTGGAGAGGTGTTGCTCTTATTGAAACTCTAAGTAAAACGAGACAATTTGGGGAGTGAAGATGGGTAGCCAAATGGAACCCAACCCACTGCTAACAAGTTGATTTCAGAGCTTTTGAGACTATAAATCTATGTAGAAGCAAACAGCATCACCTAGTGGGTTTGAACCCCTGGCCTTGTGATTAGCAATTTGAACCAAGTGTTCAAAGCAACAGTGCCACCAAAGGTCCTTGAATATGGTTGCAAAGGAGGATTGAATGAACTGTGCGCAACCTAAGTCAATACTGCACATTCCTCCTGGATATAGCTCTTACCTCCACAATGGAAAATTTTAGTCTAATCCAAGGCTTTCATAATTTTTGCAGAGTAGTGGGGCGATGTTACAGTTCGTTTTTCTTTGGTGTAGAAGAAGGGAATCTACCTTGATGAATCCTGAGCTGGTGAAGGACTGGGTGTAGGTGGTGGGAAAGACTAACAAGTCATACTCTTCTTAGTCCCCATGGACAATTCACCTTTCTTCCTCAGCCCAGATAGATCTTCCAGTTCACTCTACAAAGTTCCATTGTTCATTAACTCACGGTGTCCTTATGCATAACTGGAGGACACACTACAGGCCCTGCGTCCTCCCCATGGTTACATTCATCCTTAGGGCCATTGTTGCTTATATAATTACATTAATTTATCCTTAGGACATTGTTGATGTCCTTTTCCAGGGATTGGTTTCTCTGGGTAACATGTTGAAATTTGGTCAGATGAAGTTTCACCATGCTTGCTTCTGGTTGTACATCTTCGTAGAGAGATTTGTGTGTTCTGTGGCAGTTCACGGTCCTCTCAGTGATCTTTGCCAGCACCAGAGTTCAAGGGCATCCGTTCTTCTATGAGCTTCCTTATGCATTGCCCGGTGTTCACACAGAGCTGGGGTGATAAAAAGCACCATGATTAGCTCAGGCACGTCTTTGTCCTCAAAACAGCATCATTGTTCTTTCACACGTTACAAATTGGCCCAGAGCAATCCATAATTTGATTTCTTGATGCTTCCATGAGGGTGGATGATGAATCCAAGTAATTCTTGACACCTTCAATCTTTTCTCCATCTTTGCTGATAGTGTGTTGTGGTTCAGTTGTGAGGATTGGGGTTTTCTTTACACTGAGTAGCAATTCATACCAAAAGCTGCAGTCTTTGAGTTTCATGACCAAGTGCTTCAAGGCCTACTCACTTTCAGCAAGCCAGGTTGTATTACTAGCTACCAATTGCAGGCTGTTCATAAGCTGTCTTCTGATCCAGATGCTACTTTCTTCATGTAGTCTGGTTTCCCAGAAAATTTCTTGTCATACAGACTATGTGTAGTTTAAAGATACAACCCTGACACACACCTTTCCTGATTTTAGACCATGTAGAACACCGTACAACGGAGGATATTTAATCTCCCTAAAACTCAAACAGTACGTTGTTCCCTTCAAATAAATCACCAAGTTTTATTTAGCTATTTATAACTGACTGCAACAAATTTGCATGATGCCTCTATTTTTTCCAATTGCCTTTAGAGTAAACTCCTTGGTGTGGCATCATTACAATCTAGTCCTCTCTACCTGGATTGCATGTCACATGCCTGGACCCTTTTCTCCAGTCACACAGAACTATGACATTTCCCTCCCAAATCATATAGTTTTTTTCCCCTATTTTCTTTTTTTTTTACATTTTATTAGGGGCTCATACAACTCTTATCACAATCCATACATATACATATATCAATTGTATAAAGCACATCCGTACATTTTTTGTCCTAATCACTCTCAAAGCATTTGCTCTCCACTTAAGCCCTCTGCATCAGGTCCTCTTTTTTTCCCCCTCCCTCATGAGCCCTGGATAATCCACAGATTGTTATTTTGTCATATCTTGCCCTATCCGGAGTCTCCCTCCCCCCCCCCTTCTCTGCCGTCCATCTCCCAGGGAGGAGGTCACATGTGGATCCTTTTAATCAGTTCCCCATTTCCAACCCACTCACCCTCCACTCTACCAGCCTCACCCCACACACCCCTGGTCCTGAAGGTATCGTCCACCCTGGATTCCCTGTGCCTCCAGCTCCCGTATGCACCAGTGTACAATCTCTGCCCTCCAAATCATATAGTTTGTATGCCTCCACAATTTTATGTTTTTTCCTCTACCCAGAATATATAACTTTCCTCTTTTTTGCCTGGTGTACTCTTGTCCTTTCTCAAGTTAAATCACATGCCTTATCCTTATTCAAGTCATTATCAATTACTACCTCAGAAAAAGTCATGACTGCTTCTATTCATATATCATTATATTGATATACAACCCATGTTAATATTTGTCAACTCCAAGGAAAAGATAGTCTATGTTCACCTAGTAGATATCTTAAATATCAACACAAGCTACGCTGTAAGTAAATGATAATCAGAAAGAAGTACATAAATTGACAAATGGGTAGCATATTTTGCATTTGGATGCATCCTTTTCAGCGTTTACAATTTTCCAAAAATGTTTTCTCTTTTCACTTTCATAAAGCGAGGAACTGCTGCAGTTCATTTTTAAAAAACAAAATTGCGTTTCTTTCGGTAGTCAATGTCAGCGAAGGAACCTTGAAATCGTCATGTCTTTATATTTGAATCGAGAAAGTAAAGCCAAAGAACAATTCAGAAATCACAGAACGTTTGACTCCACTGAAGATTATAGAGACACTGGTTTAAAAATACGTATGAAAAAACATTTGTTTTATTGCCTTTGTTGTTTAGAAAATATGTAGCAAAATATATGCCCACATAGCAGTTCCTATAAACTTGCTGTCCCCTAAGGTTCACCACTGACTCCTAATACTACCGATATACCAAGATACAAACAAACAAAGTGGAAACACAATGGAAACGTTTTTCGGAAAAATTGGCAATCAGGAAATTTTTATGGGTTGAAGTATAAGTTAAAAAATAATAAATCATTCTAATAGTGATCTCCTATTCACTCCTGGAAAAAAATTAGCTTGACTTAACAGCCATCAGATATTATAACTGTTACCACCTGGATTAGTAATCCTTCACGATCTTCCTTCAACATTTCCAGCTTCATTTATAATTTCTAGAGAAAGAAAAATTCCTTTGTAGTTATATTACTGAAATTTATCTAACAGGTGATATCTGTAAATAATCAACAAATGAATTTCTTAAAAACATTTCTGTTCCCAATTTAACATTTGTTTACACAACTGACATGTACTTCCACTGTCGTGAATTAGTGCATCCAAATTGTGTTTGTTCAGCCTGGTAAATTGATGATATAATTGTGTTTCATATTTTGTTTGTTTCCAAGACCAAAAAAAACCCAGGATGCCTGAAACACACTAGACCCACAGTAAGAGCTTATAGAGTGGCTGAATTAATAAATGACTGCTTTTATTTCCTCAAACCTCTGCCCTCTAATTGAATCCGAAGGTAAACCAAAATACTTAGTTAACCTACCTAGCACATGAAGGGTAGATTTTGGAGGTGAAATGTTCTGATTTCTGCCATGGTCCATTCAGCCTATTTCCATCTTCCGCATGACCCCTTCCATCAAAGGAAACAGCGGGGTGGGGGGAGAGTAAGAAAGAAAATCATGAGATGACTGGAATATTTTGCAAGATGTTAATATTACTAAAGCAAACATTCATTCCTTTTGTTGAGTGGCCAGCTGTAGCTGACACAAATATATAGTTGCTAGCTACGAGCCCACCCTTTCTGTGAGATTTTATGTAAGGATTTATTTATGGCTAAATTCTTTATCTTTTTATTGAATATCATACTTGTTAGTATTGTTCAGCTGATAATTTTTCTGCTTCACATCAAAGAACAACATTAGAAATTAAAGTCCATTCACTGGTGTGTATGATTCATGGCCTGTGTTGCAGATCTTATAAAAGATGCTTATTTATCTTTCTCCCCCAGGTCTCCTCCCCTCTGCCTTCTGCTCCCGCATTCTCTAGACACCCGCCACCCCCGGCATTGTTCAGTTCTTTTGGTCTTCATATTGAATAGGTTTCTTCCCATTTTAGCCTGGCTGTGGATATCAGTAATATATAAAGATCAGAAAAGCAACCTTCTCCTGCACATCAGTTTGAGTCATCATCCAAGGAAACCTTGGTTCCTTTGGTCCTAAGCATAGTATTTTACAATTCAATTGTTTCTATCAACTTTCTAGAGCCCACTTGGTACCAAGATGTCTTTACTTTCTTCTCCTGAGTGAAGAATCCTATAGAGTTATGGAACTTATAAATAATTGAGTTATTTTTAAACCACTGGAAGCTTTCCAGTCCCTCTATTTCACACTGGATTAATTATGTAAGAAAACCGAATTGTTCCTCACCAGTGTTACAACTTTTAAAAACAACATGCTGTTTAAATTCACGTTTGGCAGCTCCTGCCTGAACCCCCTCAAATTTACGGCACCACACCCAGAGCGCAATAAAACCTTTAGTGGTCCTTTGTCTTTCAGCTTGCCTTCTATTTTTTCTCAAGGGTGTTTTATGCTGGAAGATGCAAACAAGAGTGGTCCAGATGTTATTTGTGTCAGAGCAGGGATTTCAGTCCAGCTCTCTGTGGTTGCAAATGTTTATTTTAATGGGTTATTGTGCAATCCTTGCTATGTAGACCTTCACGGCCTTTACAGGCATGTTCCCAGCAATGCCAGGACGTTGCTTTGCAAGAATCTATCATTTTAGTCCAATAGGATGATTACTGGTCACCCAGGGAGCTAAAAACATAACACCTGTAGAAACATGGAGAAGATTTTTGCCCATGCCCCCATGTCAAACTGTGTGAACTGCATGATTATGAAACCGTGAATGATGGCTTAGGTAAGCATGAGGAAGGTGTGGCCCAAGTCTTAGCAACAATCCCAATCCCCTGAGACGAATGACACTGCTGCAGTAAACATAACCAGGGTGTTGGACAAAAGGCCAGCTGCTGCCCCAAGCAGTTTGATGGGACTTAAAAAGAGATTAGTGAAGTCACCATTGAGCGAATTACAAGTTTATTTTCAATATGGTACAAAGTTATGGGACAGGGCTTATTATTCATTTTTAGAATTCTAATAAAATCCTGACTGATGTTTCCTCAATATTAAAATGAATTGTTTATCCTGTATCTAAAAACACATTTTATACTCAATGCACCAAGTAGGAGTGGGAGATTTCTATCCCTTAAAATAAATATGAAAACCAAATTACATAGTGTAAGAATAGAATCTGTTCTTTCAGAGAGTGCTGGATTTTACAGCAACGAGTTCTCTCTAAGATCATATACAAAAGCAAAGGGTATTTCGAGCCCATATGTAAAGGACATATTCTCTGCTATAAAGAAAGATACTTTACATTTAAACATTTTCTTAGAAAGGGCCCATAAGGAGACAATTATTTTCAGATTTCTGACATCATGGAGTTTAATAGCCTCACACTGTAAGTTTCATTAGATACTCTTGATTAATTTGGGGGATGAGAGCTAAATGTGTATTTGGAATAAAATCTGAAGCAGGTCTTTTATAAGTCACTTTTTTAAAAAACATTTTATTAGGGGCTCATACAACTCTTATCACAGTTCATACATATACATACATCAATTGTATAAAGCACATCTGTACAGTCTTTGCCCTAATCATTTTTTTCTCCTCTTTTCTTTTTTTACATTTTATTAGGGACTCATAGAACTCTTATCACAATCCATACAGATACATACATCAATTGTATAAAGCACATCCATACATTCCTGCCCCAATCATTCTCAAAGCATTTGCTCTCCACTTAAGCCCTTTGCATCAGGTCCTCTTTTTTTTTTCCCTCCCTCCCCTCTACCCCCTCCCTCATGTGCCCTTGGTAATTTATACATCATTATTTTGTCATATCTTGCCCTATCCGGAGTCTCCCCTCCCCCCCTTCTCTGCTGTCCCTCTCCCAGGGAAGAGGTCACATGTGGATCCTTGTAATCAGTTCCCCCTTTCCAACCCACTCACCCTCCACTCTCCCAGCTTCGCCCCTCACACCTTTGGTCCTGAAGGTATCATCCACCCTAGATTCCCTGTGTCTCCAGCCCTCATATGTACCAGTGTACAGCCTCTGCCCTATCCAGCTCTGCAAGGTAGAATTCAGATCATGGTAGTTGGGGGGAGGAAGCATCCAGGATCTGGGGGAAAGCTGGGTTCTTCATCAGTACTAACTCACACCCTAATTAACCCATCTCCTCTCCTAAACCCCTCTATGAGGGGATCTCCATTGGCTGACACTTGGGCCTTGGGTCTCCACTCTGCACTTCCCCCTTCATTTAATATGGTATATATATATATATATATATATATATATATATATATATATATATATATATATATGCCATATATATGTACATATACACATACATACACACACACATATCTTTTTCTTTTTTTTTTTGCATGATGCCTTATACCTAGTCCCTTGGCACCTCGTGATCGCACTGTCCGGTGTGCTTCTTCCATGTGGGCTTCTTTGCTTCTGAGCTAGATGGCTGCTTGTTCACCTTCAAGCCTTTAAGACCCCAGACACTATCTCTTTTGAGAGCCGGGCACCATCAGCTTTCTTCACCACATTTGCTTATGCACCCATTTGTCTTCAGTGATCCTATCATGGAGGTGTGCAGTCAATGATATGATTTTTTGTTCTTTGATGCCTGGTAACTGATCCCTTCGGGGCCACTTGATCACACAGGCTGGTGTGTTCTTCCATGTGGACTTTGTTGCTTCTGAGCTAGATGGCCGCTTGTGTATCTTCAAGCCTTTAAGACCCCAGTCACTATCTCTTTTGATAGCCGGGCACCATCAGCTTTCTTCACCACATTTACTTGTTCACCCACTTTGGCTCCAGCCATTGTGTCGGGAGAGTGAGCATCATAGAGTTCCAATTTAATAAAAGAAAGTATTCATGCATTGAGGGAGTGTTTGAGTAGAGGCCCAAGGTCCTTCTGCCACCTTAATGCTTAACCTATAAATATAGACACTTTTGAGATATATTTGGTGCAGCATTCATAGGTGCAAGGGGTCTCCATTATATATGATAATCTGGTCATCACAGTTTGTTTGTTGTTGGCAGTGGTTTTTTTGTTTGTTTTAATTCTGCAATCTTTTGGGGCACAAACAATACTAGTGGGGTTGGGGAGAGAGACATAGGGAATTGATGTATGTAAGACCGAACCCATTTAGAATGTCTTACTAAACCAACCATCATAGATATGGCTGGAGTTTAATCCTTTGAGGACTAGTGTACAATATACCCCTCAGCCTTCTCCCACTCCAGAGGTGAAGGCTTTGCCGTATATAACGGATATACAACGTTCTGAGTTATTGTTGTTATTAGTTGTTGCTGAGTTGTCCTGACTCATGGTGACTCCATGCAAGACAAAAAAAATGCAAAGTGCAGACCAGTACTTTGCCCTCTCCATTTCCTGTAAGCATCCTCAGTCGCAAATCAGATCATTATGATTCATCGGGATTTTAGGGAGTGGTTTTCAGAAGTAGCTTCCCAGGCTTTTCTTCTGTCTCCTCCTTGGAATCATTGACTAGGAGAATCATCAGTGCAGTGGGTTGTGGGGGAATCGATGACATGAGAGATTATGTGCTACTTCCTGTCACCCCTGGACTCTCAAATATGCTTAGAATAGAATGTCTTAGGAAAAGTTCAAAGCCCCTCAGACACATCAATACACACAGTGGCACGTAGAAGTTAGGCAGGTCACACTGGAAAGTCTGGGGGATCAGAGTGGGATATTGATAGCATCTGCTGCATTTGGAAAATAAGATACCCTGTGGTTGCTAGGGATCCTTGAGCTGCTTCCAACCCATAGCAACTGAGGCGCAGCAGAACAACACACGGCCTGTACCTGCACCAGTCTTGCAATTCTTCATATGCATAAGCCCATGGCATCCAGGCATCTCCTTGAACACTTTCCTTTTCTGCAGCGCCCTTCCACTCCACCTAGCATGATGTCCTTCTACAGGGACTGGTCCCCCTTAACATGTATACAAGGTATGGAAGACTACCGTATATACTCGCGTATAAGTCGAGATTTTCAGCACAAAAAATTTGCTGAAAAACTGGGGTTCAGCTTATGCACGGGCCAGTGGTACCCCAGTGAGGTGTAACATCTCCCTGTCCTCCCCTCCACCCCCAGGTAACAGGACAAGCGCCCGATATCTCGCCGGTGCTTGCCATTTGTCCGCTGTTCATTCAAAGCTCCGCTGACACTGCAGGGCTTTGAATGTTTGTTTACTCACATCTAACCAATCAGAGCCGTCCTATGACTTGCATCATTGAATAAGCATTTTGAAGACCCTGTGTGAAGGATGTGGCATGAATGGATGTCATCTGGTCAAGCCCTACTAGCAAGAGGAGGAAATCTCATGAAGCCTGACATAGAGTTAATAGCAAAGTGGGTTCGAGATGCATGGGAAGACATTCCAGAAGACATGGTGCGACGTGCCTTCCAGAAATGTAGTATTAGTAATGCTATGGATGGCAGTGAAGACTGCGCTTTGTATGAAAATGGCAGCAATGATAGTGATGACGGCGATCTCAGTGAGGACAGCATCTGTGATGACCTCACACCAGCTGAAGCTCTGCATTGGGAACCGATGATGATGAGGAATCCAGTTTTGAAGGATTTTTATCTCTTTCTATTTTAGCTTGGCTGCTGATTGAGCTCAGGGAATAGTACTCTTAAGGTATAATTGTTGATACCTTATTGTTTTTGTTGAATCTATTTTACACTTACTGTGCTGGTTTACTAATGTTAAATGACTGTGGTCCTTTTATTTATGTTTTTTAATTTAAACTAAATATTTAAATACATTACCCAACTGATGTCTCAATTTTTAGTAATTTTATTTTCATTTGTTTTGATGATTGGAACTCACCAATAGCTTCTGCATTTTCCATCCTAGGCTTATACTCGAGTCAATCAGTTTTTCTGGTTTCCCAGGTAATAATAAGGTACCTCAGCTTATACCCAGGTCGGCTTATATTTGAGCATCTACAGTAAGTCTTGCCACCCTCGCCTCTAAGGAGCACTCTGGTCATTCTTCTTCTAGTCTGTCCTTTGAACAGTTCGTGTACTTTCAAAATGTTGCTCCAACACCACAATTCAAACTCCTCCATTCTTCTACAGCCCTCCTTAACCAAGGTCCAGCTTTCACACGCACATGAAACAATTGCAATATCATGGCTGGGATCAGACACACCTGAAACCTCAAAGTCCCATCCTTGGTTTTCAATGCTGTAAAGAGGTCTTGTGCAGCAATTTGCCCAATTCAAAGTGTCTTTTGAGTTCTTGACTGCTGCTGCCATGAGCATTGATGGTGGATTGAAGGCAGACCAAATCCTTGACAATTTCAACCTTGTCTGCATTTATAATGAGGTTACCTATTGGTCCAGTTGGGAGGACTTTGGTCTTTTTCACTCTGAATTGTAATCCTGCCTGAAAGATGCGATCTTGAATCTTCATCAGCAAATGTTTCAAGTCCTCCTCACTTTCAGCACGTAAGATTCTGTCATCTGCATACTGCAGGTTGTTCATAAGCCTTCCTCCGGTCTTGATGCCACATTTGTCTTCATATAAAGCAGTTTCTCTGAATATTTTCCCAGAATAAAGATCGAAAACTTTGTTGAGAAGATGCATGCCTAACGCACAACTTTCCTGTTTGGAAACCGTGCAATAATCCCCGTTCTGTTCACATAACTGTCTCTTGATCCACATACAAGTTCCTAACGAGTGTAAAAAAGTATTCTGAAATTCCTATCCTGCTCAAGTTCATCCATAGCTTATTATGGTCCACACAGCCAAATACCTTTTCCTAGCCAATAAAACACAATAAATATCTTTCTGGTCTTCTCTGTTTTGAGCCAAGATCCATCTGACATCAGTAATGCTATCCAGTGGTTCACATCCTCTTCTGACTCCAGCCTGAACTTTTGCAGTTCCCAATCAATGTGCTGATGCAATCAATATTTTATGACCTTCAGCAAAATTGTACTTGCGTGTAATATCTATGATATTATTTGGAGGGTTGAGCATTCTTTTGGGTCACTCTTCTTTGGAATGGTAAGATACTGGTGCATTTCAGGGTTACTCAAAGATTTAATTTTGCAATAGTCATTTTGATTCATCTAACTGAAAAATTATCTAAAATTCTAATGCTCCTGTGAAGGTTTAAGATCCTGTGAACCTCTGATTCTCACTTGATCATAATTTCTCAAGAAATAATATCATCCAGTTCCTGGGTGGTGCAGATGGGTAATGTGTTCATATACTAACACAAAAGTTAGAGGTTCAAGACAGCTCCGCGGTTCATTGTAAGAATGGACTAGCAATCTATTTCCAAATAGTCAGCTATTGAAAACTGTATAAACAACAGTTCTATTCTGACACATGTGGGTGTGCTAAGAGTTAGGTACTCAATAGTAATTATTTTTATGACTATTACTTTGGCCAGGCTGTCTAGAGATCAAATTTAGTGAAACTCATCTAGGTTTAAGAAAGCACTTTATATCAAGAGATAATTATATATCAAGAAGGCATCCCACTCCAACTCATCCATAATTCTGACACTTGTTCATAAATCCCTCTTCAGATTCATATGTGATGTGGGATTCAGGTATGCATATCATGGGCTGGTGGCTGCAGAATCATGTAGATCCAAGGTTTTTGGAAATGTAGGTGCATCTGCAGCTCTCCTGGTCAGTGACAGAATCCCTGCAAGCAAGAAGGTGAAGGGGCAGAGTCAGAAGTTCCCAATGTCTCACAATCTTATACCGAAAGACTTATGACGCCTAGAAGGTGTCGTCAGGCTAAAGCTTAATTGACAGGTTTGACTCCACCCCTATGCAGGACTGTTGACACAAAATATCATCCAAATACTACAATTACTATTATTAATCTAATTCAGGCAGATCTCTATAGTGTAAGGAACCAAGTTGACTCTATATTGACCTCAACGTAATATTCTAGCAGTTTGTGATGATCAAAAATCTAAAACAAAGTGTGTTTTTATGACTTACTAAATTATATTAAAACTAGAATATAACAAGAAATGAAAAAAATCAATTTAATTGAAGACTCTGCCAAAAAAATCCATTTCAGTTGGTCAAAATATTAGTATGGTTGTCAAAATAAAAGTGGACATTAATTCAATAATCATTCATTTATTTAAGTAACTACTTTTTGTACTTTACCATGTATTACTTACTGGCATTGAGTTGATTCCAACACATAGTGAATAGCAACTGTAAAATCATTCATGTGCAGGTAGCCCAGACAAGTGGTTGAAGTTTAGGGAAGGATGTTCCCAAAAAGTGAAGTAGTTCATACCTGATACAGAAATTCAATTCTACTATCTTTATCTAGTATACCTCAAGCAAGTTATTTTAGTTTCTTAAATCTCAATTTTCTTATAGGTAAAATAGGACTGCTAATAGTACTTATCCAATAGAAGAGTTAGGAGACTGTGAATAAAGAATACTCAAGAGTGTCTTGGCAGGTCGTAAACACTCAGTATGCTCCTTTATTACAACGATGCTAGTGAATGCTAGGATTACTTCCACCAAAATGTTTTAAATCTGCTAGTGCAGATTAGCAATATGGAGACATCTAAAATACAACTAAATAAAGCAGACAGATACGCACCTGTAAAAGCAAGTGAACAATAACAAGTGTCCTGTGATCCCTGAAGATAACATTTAGAAAGAGAAGCATAGTTCGAGGAAGCAAAATGCATAGGTAGATAAGGAGGATCACAGGTTTCTACTAGGTAATTGTGGTAGTTACATAATCTCATGTCAACGTGAAGATATATGCAAGTGTATGGGGTGACAATCAGGTCACAGACGAATGGTACCTCCTTGTGGGCATGGCCGTGTCTTAAGGAGGGCCATCAGAACCTCCCCTTCTCTCTCTCTGCCTTCACCTCTCTGCTGGATGGCCCTACTTGCTGCCAGAGCCCTGGAGATGTTACCACAGCCATCGGGTCCACAAGGCCTTGCACCCACCAACCTGTGATGTTCCTGCATTCTGCATCATTGCATGTGGCTACAGGAGTCTGAAGAGCGACTTATGGACTAATATTGAACCTACAGAATCAAGTAAGACTGGGCTGGGATGTTTTCTTGATATATAATTACTTCTTGGGATAAAACTTTGTCTTAGACTTACATGAGTGTTGCTGGATTTGTTTCCCTAGTCAACCCAGCCAAAGACAGTAATGGTAGGCTTACGTTTTTTGGGAGGGCAGTAATAAATCAAAGCATAACATTGTGAATGAATTAATATGGTATGTAAACAAACACTTCACTATTTCTGGATGTGCAGTGCATGTCTTTTTTAATATTGGAGGGCCTTAAGCCATAGAACCTTGATTGTATCCTTGTCTACATATACTTTTTGGGATCACCTAGTCTATGGTAACGAACCCTAAATGCTAGTGTATAAATTTTGACATATGAACTTGAATGTCTAGTGGACACATCACAGTTAAAATGTACAAAACTCATTTCTTTAATAATTTTCCCTAATGTCTTGCTCATTTTACTTTTTGGCAATTACCTTCTACTACTGTTCATGCCACAAACCTTGCTACCTTCTTTCATTCCTTTCTCTCTCACACCCCCAAATATGTTGTCACAGCTTTTAAAAATACATCCAACATAGGAACTCTTCTGATCGCTTCTGCTGCTCCCATACCTTTATTCCACCTGAATTATTGAAATAACCTCTGAATGGGTTTTGACTTCCACCACCCAGTCCATATTCTCTTTATCTTCAGTAAGAACCCGAATTTCTCATGATTTTTGCCTCATGATTTTGGGGGGAAGTGGCCCAAACCTTACTTTCTGAAGAATCTTGGGTCCCTGTAGCTTTACCATTTTCTTTAATCATAGGACATGCCAATCCTAAGAGACAACCTATGGACTCTCTTGGATTGCAGATATAGTCTTCTTGACCTCCATCATGAATATCAATGTAATTTCCCCTTGATAGCCAGGATTAATCACACCACTCAATCCATTAACAGCTCTTCATTGCCAATTGGTTCATGAGTCTGAGGAAACCAAATGGTCAGGAAACATCCTTAACTCCCAGTTCAGTGGAATTGGGTCTGTGTTTCCAGTCAGGAGCGTGTCTCCCTTGAGAATCAAGACCCCCCCAGATCTGAAGAATATAGTGTAACAGGGACAGGAAGCAGAAATGTCATGAGTGGGCCACTAGGAGTAATCATGAGTGATGCCACCCCATTCCCAATCATGAGTGATGCCACCCCCATTCCCACCCCCTGGTTCCTGGACCCATGCATCCTAGCTACTCGCAGAGTCGCGTCATATATTGGTCACTGGTTTACAACATAGATAGTGTCCTGGAGAACATTGTCCAAACCTGCAAGGTATGGACACCCAACTAGTGCCATAATTGGGCCTCCAGAAAGTCAGTCCAGAGAAGTGGATAAAGGGAGATGTTGGAAAGTGTAAGACATGACAAAATACTAATAATAGTTTATAAATTATCAAGGGTTTGCGTGGGAAGGGAGAGCGGAGAGGGAGGGGGAAAATGAGGAGCGATACCAAGGGCTCAAGTAGAAATAAAATGTCTGAGAATGATGATGGCAACAAATATACAAATGTGCTAGACACAATGGATATATGGGTAGGTTGTGATAAGAGCTGTATGAGCCCCAATAATATGATTAAAAAACAGACGAAGAGAAAGTCATTCCATTCCATTATGCCAGCTGTCCCTGTTGATGGGGAAAGTGTGTGACCAGTGGGCGGTGTGAATGAGGACCCAGGGGTGCACTTCGTTTCCGAACCTATCAACAATTACTTTAAAAATAAAGATGAGATTGTAAGGGAGCAGGGAAACTAGATGAATGCAAATGGAACAAACAATAGAAGTAATGAGAATGCTGGTAGATTGTGAAGAACATGACCAATGCTGTTGAATTATTTGCAAGGACATTGTTGGATGAGGACCCAAACTGCTCTAGAAGTCTTCAAGAAAACAAAACAGAATATGACTCAACACTAAAACAAACTATTACAACTTGTGTTGGTCTGGGCAGACACACAACTTTCAATCTGAGTAAAACTCTGAGTTCTGACTGTATTTTGGAAGTCTCTCTCTCTCGTCTTGCCTCTGCTATTGTGACCTCCCTTCTTGACCATTTCCCCTCTTGATTCTGTCACTCCAGTCAAAACCTGTTTCTCTTTCAATGTTCATGCCATCACAGTCCCCAAGCGAACCTTCAGTCTTCCTATTTCTGCTGCCTACACACCCTCCTGACCAGGGTTCTTACTTCATCCAAGTCATTGTTTAAAGTAGACCTTTCTTTATAAGAGCTGTTCTGACAGCACCATTTAGTGTAGTCACTTTCTCCTCTCACCCGACTCACATTTCTGGTTACAGTGACTCTAGTCTATCTATTTTTATCCCTTACTGTCTTACAACAAGACATATTAACTAGTAATTAAGACAGAGGTCACTGTGTCTTCTGTTCAGATGAGTACTGAAAGAATGTTCAGTACATGCAGAAAATGAAAAAAGAACAGTAGAACTAATGTTATTTTAAAATGTCTTTGGAAATGCACACTTAATATATTTCTGCAACATAGTAACAGCAACAACCTCTTCATTCTACAGTGCAAATCCCTGTCAGTTTGGTTGAGTAGTTTTTGTTTTTGTTTCTTTTGGATAGGTCTCTGAACATAACAAATCAATAATAAGTGTTTTAAAATAAATCTATATCTTTATCTAAAGAATCAAATCAAAATTCCAGTGCTTATGCTGCTTTTAAGACACCCACACAGAAGAGCTCTTAGGATGTAGAGAAGACTTACTTACAAATAAACAAGTTAATGAGAAATAAACATCACTGTAGAAATATCTAATTAGTATGTTGTCCATACTAAGTATATCAGATATATCTAAAATATATGAACTTATACATGCAGATATTAATTTTTAAAAGAAGCTATCTAAAATAGCATTTCATAATGTCAACTGACAAAGTTGTATCTGAAATATCATAAAATTAGTTTGAAGTTTCAAAAAAAGCTTAGTCTGAGTTGAGAAAGAGACCTTTCCCATTCTCTTGAAGCTTACATTCACATTTTAAAAAGTATTTTGTTCAATTTAAAAGACACTTTATTTTACCCTTTCGATCCCAGGTTTGTTATTTTGTGCCATTCACCTTAGTGTTTCCTGAAGAAGTTTGCTTCCCATTGAATTGCAATAGGTGACTCCTTTTCATTGTTGGTTATCCTTGAGCCAATCCAGAATCATGGCAGCCTATCTGTGTAGAGTAGAACAGCTCCATAGGGTCCTCATGACTTTGACTGTTCCAAATGGATCCCAGACCTGTCTCTGAGGCACCTCTAAGGAGATTAGAACCACGAACCTTTTGACTGAGTGTTTAAAACACCAACCACTGCACAGGAGAAAGTTAAGGTTTTCCACTCCCATAAAGACACGCAACCTTGGAAACTCCAGCGACAATTGCACTCTGCCCTATGGGGTGCGATGTGCAGGACTCGAATTAGAGGCAATGAGATTCAGTTAAGTTCTTGAGCAAACTCTTAGTGAGAAGAAAATTTCCAGTGAATTTAAGAACAATGTGTATTTCCTCATCTCATTTTTTTTAACCACACAGAGGGCAAGTTTATTCAGCTTTTAATGTGAAAGTGAAGTAGGAGATTAGAAATGAAGATTGCGCTGGATGTTAGGGTGATGGCTTAAACCCAGCTTCATGGTGAGGTCTTTGCTCCTAGCTGTGGCACTCATTCCCCTTGGTTGCTTTTTTCGCTTTCCCCTTTCCCTTCCCCCTCTCTTTGTTTTAAATTAATTGTTATGCAATACATATATCTTATCATTCCATGCTTCAGTCACATCAAGTAATAGTGTACAATTGCTACCACAGGTTTAAAACATTATTATTAACCAGTTACATTAAGTTGATCCCGACTTAAAGTGATCTCCTGAATGCCCAAACAGACTGCGCTCCATAGAACTTTCCATGGTTACTGTTGCAAGTAGAACTCCGGGACTTACTTTGAGCGATCTGCTGGGTGAACTCCAAGTACCAACCTTGCAGTTATCGTCAGATGAATGCATTAGCTATTTGCAACACAGGCGCTATGATCTTATCAATTGGGTGATCTTATTTTTTTGAAAGTAGGAAATTGAAATTAGAAAAGTCACTTTTCACCAGGATGGCAACCTAACTATAAAAGCATCAATATTTTAGGGTTTACTTGAATCTCTAGCACTCCCCACCCCCTCCCCCCACATGCACATGCTAGCACATTTAAGTTTGGGGCCGCAAAAATTTACCTTGAAAACTTCAGCTTGACCAAGTTAACCTCAGTAAAGAAAAATTCATTTCTCAAATTGTAAATACGATTCAATGTAACAGACACTGAGGACTTCTTTTTAGGTGTGTGTGTAATAGCCAAAACCCGTGATAGCTCCAGCTGCTTTCATTTTTAAAACTGCACAGAGTAGGTAGAAAGAAAATCAAATTAGGGAGCAAGATTTCCAGTGAGATACGTTTGTGAATCTTTGGTTTGTTTGCTGCAAAAGAGCATATATGAGTCCACCCACTGTTCCAGTTGTGATGGTTTAATGTAGTTCCACTGAATAATCCTGTTAACCTAACTTTCAATTTGCTGGGGCTTCAGCTCTGAATTAAAGTTTGTAAAGTTTAGCAGCTAGGACAGTGGCTTATTTTTAATCACGTTGATTAAAATTTGCAAGAGCTACTATGTCATACTTCCAGTATGTAAAAATCGGATACGAAGGAAAGCACAAGGGAATGAAAGCATAAGGGGACCAGAATTGGAGACATTGAAGTGGGTCGCACAGTTGAGAACTGAAAACTGGATTCATTAAAATGTTCATCTTAAGCAACCATGACATTATCATACTACACTATCTTCAAATGTGTAAAATACACTATAGTTACCTTTAGATAGACATTACCCCAAAGGTAGTAAAGCCCCCCCCCTCCACACACACACGCAGAATCCTCTACCATTGACTTCATGCTGACTCACAGCAACACTGTAGGATAGAATAAAATTGCTAGGCTTCTGAGAGTATATATTTTAAAATCATTTTATTGGGGGCTCATATAATTCTTATCGCAATCCATCCATCCATCCATCCATCCATTCTGTCAAGCACATTTGTACATTTGTTGCCATCATCGTTCTCAAAACATCTGCCCTTAATATCCACTGCGCATTTCCCCCCTCCCTCCCCACTCTCCACTACCTCCTAAACCCTTCATAATTCATAAATTATTATTTTGTCATATGTTGCATTGTCCAACGTCTCCCCCACCCTCTTCTCTGCTGTCCATCCACCAGGGAGGTGGCTATACATAGAGTCTTGTAATCAATTCCCCCTTTCTACCCCACATTCCCTCCACTCTCCAGGCATTGCCACTCTCACCACTGGTCCTAACGGAGTCATCTGTCCTGGATTCCCTGTGTTTCCAGTTGCTATCTGTATCAATGTACATCCTCTGGTCTAGCCAGATTTGTAAGGTAGAATTGGGATCATGATAGTGGGAGGGAGGAAGCATCTAAGAGGAAAGTTATATGTTTCATCATTGCTACCCTGCACTCTGACTAGCTCATCTCCTCCCCACAACCCTTCAGTAAGGGGGTGTCCTGTTGGCTACTGATGGACTTTAGGTCTGCACTCTGCACTCACACACATATACAATGATATGCTTTTTTGTTCCTTGATGCTTGATATTTGATCCCTTTGACAGCTTGTGGTCACACAGGCTGGTGTGTTTCTTCCATGTGGGCTTTGTTGCTTCTGAACTAGATGGCCGCTGGTTTATCTTCAAGCCTTTAAGACCCCAGGCGCTATATCTTTTGATAGCTGGGCACCATCAGCTTTCTTCAGGACATTTGCTGATGCACACGTTTGTCTTCATTGATCGTATCAGGGAGGTGGGCACCCATTGATATGATTTTTAGTTCTTTGATGTCTGATAACTGGTCCCTTCCACAACTCATGGTTAGACAGGCTGGTGTGCTTCTTCTATGGTGGCTTTGATGCTTCTAAGCTAGATGGCCACTTGTTTATCTGCAAGCCTTTAAGACCCCAGACACTTTATCTTTTGATAGCCAGGCACCGTCAGCTTTCTTCACCACATTTGCTTATGCACACATTTTTCCTCAGCAATCGTGTTGGGAAGGTGTGAATCCTGGAATGCCAATTTAATAGAACAACATGTTCTTGCATTGAGTAAGTGCTTGAGTGGAGGTCCAATGTCCATCTGATGCCTGAATACTAAACCTATAAATATATGCACATAGATCTGTTTCCCCACACTCTTATATAAATATATTTACATATGTACATTCCAGTCTTTGAACCTCTATAAATACCCTTTGTCACCTAGTTCTTTCCTCTATTTCCTTTTTACTTTCCTCTTGTCCCACTATCATGCTCAGCCTTCATTTGGGTTTCTGTAATTTCTCTTGGTTACCTTGTCCTTGCTGAATCCCTACCAGGTGAGAGTGTAAATATTTACAGGCACAAAGGCCTCATATTTCGTCCATGGGGTAGTTAGTGGTTTTGAACCACTGGCATTATCCATAGTATCCTAACACTTACTCCACTATGTCAGCAGGACTTCCTAGAGGTGAATATAACTCTTAAACAATTACATCAAAACACTAAATTTATGCAAAGATAAATCAGAAGTATTTCATCAAAAAACTAAAAAATTATTTGTTAATCATTATAAAATTTCTTTAAAATGGTTAACTTACTCCCGTGTTTTTCAAATGATGAGATTTTGTGAACTTTAGTAAATATTGAAATTAATGCAGGAAGTTTTGACTACCGTTAACGTTTTTTTTTTAAGCATTGGGTGAATGTTACAGAGCAAGTCATCGGTTTTACTTTCAACTATTCATATTCTGCTTAATCTTATTTATTGCAATCTTCTCAATGCCATGCCACTCATTTCACCTTCTCCATTGTTTCCTACTGTAATTCTCCTCTCTCCTAAGCTTTTGGAATTGTATCCATGGCTAATGCTGCCCACGTGATAATAAATCATTGATTAATCAAAAGTGTTTGTTCCCCTGAGAGACCTGTCTACTGTTTGATAGGATATTGAGCTGTTGGAGTGAGTTCAACCGCAAACCTGAAGAATGACTAAAGACCATGCTCCCGGAGCTCCACTAGTCTCTGTCCAGCAGTTCTCCTGACCTCTTTTATGATAGGAGTTTTTTTCTCCTTTCATCCCACTGTAACCAGAACTTTTTAATGGGATCTCCCTCCAGCCCGTTGGAAATGGTACCTGAGCATCGTCTAGTCCCTCTGGTATCAAAGTTATGGAGACTGATGTTTGAATGGTCTTTTAGTACATTAAACCAATTCTTTTCATGTATCTTAGATTTTC